>NC_057812.1:132183799-132454060 GCF_018294505.1 Triticum aestivum | reverse complement strand
CAGGGCAGGCCGCGCGCCCCCTTCCCCCTAGTCCGAATAGGACAAGGAAGGGGGGGGGCGCCCCCCTTTCCTCTTTCTCCCTTCCTCCTTCCTTTTCCAACAAGGCAAGAGGGGGGAGTCCTACTCCCGGTTGGAGTAGGACTCCTCCAGGCGCACCCATAGGGCCGGCCGCACCTCCCCCTCTTCCTCCTTTATATACTGAGGCAAGGGGGCACCCCATGACACACAAGTTGATCCTCGTGATCGTTCCTTAGCCGTGTGCGGTGCCCCCTTCCACCATATTCCACCTCGATCATATCATAGCGGTGCTTAGGCGAAGCCCTGCGTCGATAGAACATCATCACCGTCATCACGCCGTCGTGCTGACAAAACTCTCCCTCAACATTTTGCTGGATCGGAACTCGAGGGACGTCACCGAGTTGAACGTGTGCAGAACTCGGAGGTGCCGTACGTTCGGTACTTGGATCAGTCGGATCGGGAAGACGTACGACTACTTCCTCTACGTTGTGTCAACACTTCCATTGCCGGTCTACGAGGGTACGTAGACAACACTCTCCCCTCTCGTTGCTATGCATCACCATGATCTTGCGTGTGCGTAGGAATTTTTTTGAAATTACTACGTTCCCCAACAGTGGCATCCGAGCCTAGGTTTTATGCGTTGATGTTGTGCACGAGTAGAACACAAGTGAGTTGTGGGCGATATAAGTCATACTGCTTACCAGCATGTCATACTTTGGTCCGGCAGTATTGTTGGATGAAGCGGCCCGGACCGACATTACGCGACGCCTACGCGAGACTGGTTCTACCGACGTGCTTTGCACACAGGTGGCTGGCGGGTGTCAGTTTCTCCAACTTTAGTTGAACCAAGTGTGGCTACGCCCGGTCCTTGCGAAGGTTAAAACCACACCAACTTGACAAACTATCGTTGTGGTTTTGATGCGTAGGTAAGAACGGTTCTTGCTAAGCCCGTAGCAGCCACGTAAAACTTGCAACAACAAAGTAGAGGACGTCTAACTTGTTTTTGCAAGGCATGTTGTGATGTGATATGGTCAAGACATGATGCTAAATTTTATTGTATGAGATGATCATGTTTTGTAACCGAGTTATCGGCAACTGGCAGGAGCCATATGGTTGTCGTTTTATTGTATGCAATGCAATTGCGCTGTAACGCTTTACTTTATCACTAAGCGGTAGCGATAGTCGTGGAAGCATAAGATTGGCGAGACAACAATGATGCTACGATGGTGATCAAGGTGCCGCGCCGGTGACAATGGTGATCATGAAGGTTCTTCGGAGATGGAGATCACAAGCACAAGATGATGATGGCCATATCATATTGTTGGAAATATGCCCTAGAGGCAATAATAAAAGCATTATTATTATGTTTCCTTGTTCATGATAATTGTATTTATTCATGCTATAATTGTGTTATCCGGAAATCGTAATACATGTGTGAATAATAGACACCAACATGTCCCTAGTAAGCCTCTAGTTGACTAGCTCGTTGATCAACAGATAGTCATGGTTTCCTGACTATGGACATTAGATGTCATTGATAACGAGATCACATCATTAGGAGAATGATGTGATGGACAAGACCCAATCCTAAACATAGCATAAGATCGTATAGTTCGTTTGCTAGAGTTTTCCAATGTCAAGTATCTTTTCCTTAGACCATGAGATCGTGTAACTCCCGGATACCGTAGGAGTGCTTTGGGTGTACCAAACGTCACAACGTAACTGGGTGACTATAAAGGTATACTACGGGTATCTCCGAAAGTGTCTGTTGGGTTGACATGGATCAAGACTGGGATTTGTCACTCCGTATGACAGAGAGGTATCACTGGGCCCACTCGGTAATGCATCATCATAATGAGCTCAAAGTGACCAAGTGTCTGGTCACGGGATCATGCATTACGGTACGAGTAAAGTGACTTGCCGGTAACGAGATTGAACGAGGTATTGGGATACCGACGATCGAATCTCGGGCAAGTAACATACCGATTGACGAAGGGAATTGTATGCGGGATTGATTGAATCCTCGACATCGTGGTTCATCCGATGAGATCATCGAGGAGCATGTGGGAGCCAACATGGGTATCCAGATCCCGCTGTTGGTTATTGGCCGGAGAGTCGTCTCGGTCATGTCTACGTGTCTCCCGAACCCGTAGGGTCTACACACTTAAGGTTCGGTGACGCTAGGGTTGTAGGGATATGTATATGCAGTAACCCGAATGTTGCTCGGAGTCCCGGATGAGATCCCGGACGTCATGAGGAGTTCCGGAATGGTCCGGAGGTAAAGATTTATATATGGGAAGTCTTGTTTTGGTCGCCGGAAAAGTTTCGCGCATTATCGGTATTGTACTGGGAGTGCCGAAAGGGGTCCGGGTGTCCACCAAAGGGGGCCACCTGCCCCGGGGGGCCACATGGGCTGTAGGGGTGTGCGCCTTGGCCTATATGGGCCAAGGGCACCAGCCCCAAGAGGCCCATGCGCCAAGAGATAAGGAAAGGAAGAGTCCTAAAAGGGGAAGGCACCTCCTAGGTGCCTTGGGGAGGATGGACTCCTCCCTGGCCGCACCCTTCCTTGGAGGAAGGGCCAAGGCTGCACCCCCCTCTCCCTTGGCCCTATATATAGTGGGGGGAAAGGAGGGCAGCCAGACCTAAGCCCTGGCACCTCCCTCTCCCTCTCCAACACCTCCTCCTCCTCCGTAGAGCTTGGCGAAGCCCTGACGGAGTACTGCAGCTCCACCACCACCACGCCGTCGTGCTGCTGGATCTCCATCAACCTCTCCTTCCCCCTTGCTGGATCAAGAAGGAGGAGACGTCGCTGCTCTGTACGTGTGTTGAACGCGGAGGTGCCGTCCGTTCGGCGCTAGGATCTCCGGTGATTTGGATCACGTCGAGTACGACTTCCTCATCCCCGTTCTTTGAACGCTTCCGCGCGTGATCTACAAAGGTATGTAGATGCAATCCGACCACTCGTTGCTAGATGAACTCCTAGATGGATCTTGGTGAAACCGTAGAATTTTTTTTGTTTTCTGCAACGTTCCCCAACACATATCACTTATATTGATTGCATGTGATGTTTATATTTTATGAATCTTATCTTGCTTTGATTGACGGTAGCATTATAAGATGATCCCCCACTAAATTATCAAAGTATAAATGTTCTCCCTGAGTATGCACCGTTCCGAAAGTTCTTCGTGCTGAGACACCACGTGATGATCGGGTGTGATAGGCTCTACGCTAAAATACAACGGATGCAAAACAGTTGCACACGCGGAATACTCAGGTTTAACTTGACGAGCCTAGCATATAACAGATATGGCCTCGAAACACGGAGATCGAAAGGTCGAGCGTGAATCATATTTTCACCATTGATACTACTCCATCTCACATGATGATCAGACATGGTTTAGTTGATTTGGATCACGTGATCACTTAGAGGATTAGAGGGATATCTTTCTAAGTGGGAGTTCTTAAGTAATATGATTAATTGAACTTAAATTTATCATGAACTTAGTACCTGATAGTATCTTGCTTGTCTATGTTTGATTGTAGATAGATGGCTCGTGTTGTTGTTCCGTTGAATTTTAATGCGTTCCTTGAGAAAGCAAAGTTGAAAGGTGATGGTAGCAATTACACGGACTGGGTCCGTAACTTGAGGATTATCCTCGTTGCTGCACAGAAGAATTACATCCTGGAAGCACCGCTAAGTGCCAAGCCTGCTGCAGGAGCGACACTAGATGTTATGAACGTCTGGCAGAGCAAAGCTGATGACTACTCGATAGTTCAGTGTGCCATGCTTTACGGCTTAGAACCGGGTCTTCAACGACGTTTTGAATGTCATGGAGCATATGAGATGTTCCAGGAGTTGAAGTTAATATTTCAAGCAAATGCCCGGATTGAGAGATATGAAGTCTCCAATAAGTTCTATAGCTGCAAGATGGAGGAGAATAGTTCTGTCAGTGAACATATACTCAAAATGTCTGGGTATCATAATCACTTGACTCAACTGGGGGTTAATCTTCCTGTTGATAGTGTCATTGACAGAGTTCTTCAATCACTGCCACCAAGCTACAAAAGCTTCGTGATGAACTATAATATGCAAGGGATGAATAAAACTATTCCTGAGCTCTTCGTGATGCTAAAAGCCGCGGAGGTAAAAATCAAGAAGGAGCATCAAGTGTTGATGGTCAATAAGACCACCAGTTTCAAGAAAAAGGGCAAAGGGAAGAAGAAAGGGAACTTCAAGAAGAACAACAAACAAGTTGCTGCTCAGGAGAAAAAACCCAAGTCTGGACCTAAGCCTGAGACTGAGTACTTCTACTGCAAGCAGACTGGTCACTGGAAGCGGAACTGCCCCAAGTATTTGGCGGATAAGAAGGATGGCAAAGTGAACAAAGGTATATGTGATATACATGTTATTGATGTGTACCTTACTAATGCTCACAGTAGCACCTGGGTATTTGATACTGGTTATGTTGCTAACATTTGCAACTTGAAACAGGGGCTACGGATTAAGCGAAGATTGGCTAAGGACGAAGTGACGATGCGCGTGGGAAATGGTTCCAAAGTCGATGTGATTGCGGTCGGCACGCTACCTCTACATCTACCTTCGGGATTAGTATTAGACCTAAATAATTGTTATTTGGTGCCAGCGTTGAGCATGAACATTATATCTGGATCTTGTTTGATGCGAGACGGTTATTCATTTAAATCAGAGAATAATGGTTGTTCTATTTATATGAGTAATATCTTTTATGGTCATGCACCCTTGAAGAGTGGTCTATTTTTGATGAATCTCGATAGTAGGTGATACACATATTCATAATGTTGAAATCAAAAGATGCAGAGTTGATAATGATAGTGCAACTTATTTGTGGCACTGCCGTTTAGGTCATATCGGTGAAAGCGCATGAAGAAACTCCATACTGATGGACTTTTGGAACTACTTGATTATGAATCACTTGGTACTTGTGAACCGTGCCTCATGGGTAAGATGACTAAAACGCCGTTCTCCGGTACTATGGAGAGAGCAACGGATTTGTTGGAAATCATACATACAGATGTATGTGGTCCAATGAATGTTGAGGTTCGTGGCGGATATCGTTATTTTCTCACCTTCACAGATGATTTAAGCAGATATGGGTATATCTACTTAATGAAACATAAGTCTGAAACATTTGAAAAGTTCAAAGAATTTCAGAGTGAAGTTGAAAATCATCGTAACAAGAAAATAAAGTTTCTACGATCTGATCGTGGAGGAGAATATTTGAGTTACGAGTTTGGTCTACATTTGAAACAATGCGGAATAGTTTCGCAACTCACGCCACCCGGAACACCACAGCGTTATGGTGTGTCCGAACATTGTAATCGTACTTTATTAGATATGGTGCGATCTATGATGTCTCTTACTGATTTACTGTTATCATTTTGGGGTTATGCTTTAGAGACGGCTGCATTCACGTTAAATAGGACACCATCGAAATCCGTTGAGACGACGCCTTATGAACTGTGGTTTGGCAAGAAACCAAAGTTGTCGTTTCTGAAAGTTTGGGGCTGCGATGCTTATATGAAAAAGCTTCAACCTGATAAGCTCGAACCCAAATCGGAGAAATGTGTCTTCATAGGATACCCAAAGGAGACTGTTGGGTATACCTTCTATCATAGATCCGAAGGCAAAACTTTTGTTGCTAAATTCGAAGTTTTTTTAGAGAAGGAGTTTCTCTCGAAAGAAGTGAGTGGGAGAAAAGTAGAACTTGATGAGGTAACTGTACCTGCTCCCTTATTGGAAAGTAGTACATCACAGAAACCGGTTTCTATGACACCTACACCAATTAGTGATGAAGCTAATGATAATGATCATGAAACTTCAGATCAAGTTACTACCGAACCTCGTAGTCAACCAGATTAAGATCCACACCAGAGTGGTACGGTAATCCTGTTCTGGAAGTCATGCTACTAGATCATGATGAACCTACAAACTATGAAGAAGCGATGGTGAGCCCAGATTCCGCCAAATGGCTAGAAGCCATGAAATCTGAGATGGGATCCATGTATGAGAACAAAGTGTGGACTTTGGTTGACTTGCCCGTTGATCGGCAAGCAATTGAGAATAAATGGATCTTCAAGAAGAAGACTGACGCTGACGGTAATGTTACTGTCTACAAAGCTCGACTTGTTGCAAAAGGTTTTCGACAAGTTCAAGGGATTGACTACAATGAGACCTTCTCACCCGTAGCGATGCTTAAGTCTGTCCGAATCATGTTAGCAATTGCCGCATTTTATGATTATGAAATTTGGCAAATGGATGTCAAAACTACATTCCTAAATGGATTTCTGGAAGAAGAGTCGTATATGATGCCACCAGAAGGTTTTGTCGATCCAAAGGGAGCTAACAAAGTGTGCAAGCTCCAGCGATCCATTTATGGACTGGTGCAAGCCTCTCGGAGTTGGAATAAATGCTTTGATAGTGTGATCAAAGCATTTGGTTTTGTACAGACTTTTGGAGAAGCCTGTATTTACAAGAAAGTGAGTGAGAGCTCTGTAGCATTTCTGATATTATATGTGGATGACATATTATTGATTGGAAATGATATAGAATTTCTGGATAGCATAAAGGGATACTTGAATAAGAGTTTTTCAATGAAAGACCTCGGTGAAGCTGCTTACATATTGGGCATTAAGATCTATAGAGATAGATCAAGACGCTTAATTGGACTTTCACAAAGCACATACCTTGACAAGGTTTTGAAGAAGTTCAAAATGGATCAAGCAAAGAAAGGGTTCTTGCCTATGTTACAAGGTGTGAAGTTGAGTAAGACTCAATGTCCAACCACCGCAGAAGATAGAGAGAAAATGAAAGATGTTCCCTATGCTTCAGCCATAGGCTCTATCATGTATGCAATGTTGTGTACCAGACCTGATGTGTGCCTTGCTATAAGTCTAGCAGGGAGGTACCAAAGTAATCCAGGAGTGGATCACTGGACAGTGGTCAAGAACATCCTGAAATACCTGAAAAGGACTAACGATATGTTTCTCGTATATGGAGGTGACAAAGAGCTCATCGTAAAGGGTACGTTGATGCAAGCTTTGACACTGATCCGGACAATTCTAAATCGCAAACTGGATACGTGTTTTTGCTGAACGGTGGAGCTGTCAGTTGGTGCAGTTCTAAACAAAGTGTCGTGGCAGGATCTACATGTGAAGCAGAGTACATAGCTGCTTCGGAAGCAGCAAATAAAGGAGACATAGAAATTTGCAAGATACATACAGATCTGAATGTTGCAGACCCGCTGAGTAAGCCTCTTCCACGAGCAAAACATGATCAGCACCAAGGCTCCATGGGTGTTAGAATCATTACTGTGTAATCTAGATTATTGACTCTAGTGCAAGTGGGAGACTGAAGGAAATATGCCCTAGAGGCAATAATAAAGTTATTATTTATTTCCTTATATCATGATAAATGTTTATTATTCATGCTAGAATTGTATTAACCGGAAACATAATACATGTGTGAATAGATAGACAAAAACAGAGTCACTAGTATGCCTCTACTTGACTAGCTCGTTAATCAAAGATGGTTATGTTTCCTAACCATAGACATGAGTTGTCATTTGATTAACGGGATCACATTATTAGGAGAATGATGTGATTGACTTGACCCATTCCGTTAGCTTAGCACTTGATCGTTTAGTTTGCTGCTATTGCTTTCTTCATAACTTATACATGTTCCTATGACTATGAGATTATGCAACTCCCGTTTACTGGAGGAACACTTTGTGTGCTACCAAACGTCACAACGTAACTGGGTGATTATAAAGGTGCTCTACAGGTGTCTCCGAAGGTACTTATTGGGTTGGCGTATTTCGAGATTAGGATTTGTCACTCCGATTGTCGGAGAGGTATCTCTAGGCCCTCTCGGTAATGCACATCACTCAAGCCTTGCAAGCATTGCTACTAATAAGTTAGTTACAGGATGATGTATTATGGAACGAGTAAAGAGACTTGCCGGTAACGAGATTGAACTAGGTATTGAGATACCAACGATCGAATCTCGGGCAAGTAACATACCGGTGACAAAGGGAATAACGTATGTTGTTATGCGGTCTGACCGATAAAGATCTTCGTAGAATATGTAGGAGCCAATATGAGCATCCAGGTTCCGCTATTGGTTATTGACCGGAGACGTGTCTCGGTCATGTCTACATAGTTCTCGAACCCGTAGGGTCCGCATGCTTAAAGTTCGGTGACGATCGTAATTAGGGTTTTTGTGTTTTGATGTACTGAAGGTTGTTCGAAGTCCCGGATGTGATCATGGACATGATGAGGAGTCTCGAAATGGTCGAGACATAATGATTGATATATTGGAAGCCTATATTTGGATATCGGAAACGTTCCGGGTGAAATCGGGATTTTACCGGAGTACCGGGGGGTTACCGGAACCCCCCCGGGGGTTATTGGGCCTACATGGGCCATAAGGGAGAAGAGGAGGCCCGGCCAGGGCAGGCCGCGCGCCCCCTTACCCCCTAGTCTGAATAGGACAAGGAAGGGGGGGCCTTTCCTCTTTCTCCCTTCCTCCTTCCTTTTCCAACAAGGCAAGAGGGGGGAGTCCTACTCCCGGTTGGAGTAGGGCTCCTTCAGGCGCACCCATAGGGCCGGCCACACCTCCCCCTCTCCCTCCTTTATATACTGAGGCAAGGGGGCACCCCATGACACACAAGTTGATCCTCGTGATCGTTCCTTAGCCATGTGCGGTGCCCCCTTCCACCATATTCCACCTCGGTCATATCGTAGCGGTGCTTAGTGATGTCTACTACACAACCTTCTTCTTGTAGACGTTGTTGGTCCTCCAAGTGCAGAGGTTTGTAGGACAGTAGCAAATTTCCCTCAAGTGGATGACCTAAGGTTTATTAATCCATAGGAGGCGTAGGATGAAGATGGTCTCTCTCAAGCAACCCTGCAACCAAATAACAAAGAGTCTCTTGTGTCCCCAACACACCCAATACAATGGTAAATTGTATAGGTGCACTAGTTCTGCGAAGATATGGTGAAAAAAGTGGTATATGGATAGTAGATATAGGTTTTTGTAAACTGAAAATATAAAAATAGCAAGGTAGCGAGTGGTAAAAGTGAGCGTAAACGGTATTGCAATGATAGGAAACAAGGCCTAGGGTTCATACTTTCACTCGTGCAAGTTCTCTCAACAATAATAACATAGATAGATCATATAACGAGCCCTCAACATGCAACAAAGAGTCACTCCGAAGCCACTAATAGCGGAGAACAAACGTAGAGATTATGGTAGGGTACGAAACCACCTCAAAGTTATTCTTTCAAATCAATCCGTTGGGCTATTCCTATAAGTGTCACAAACAACCCTGGAGTTTTTACTAGAATAACACCTTAAGATACAAATCAACCAAAACCCTAATGTCACCTAGATACTCCATTGTCACCTCAAGTATCCGTGGGCATGATTATATGATATGCATCACACAATCTCAGATTTATCCAACCAACATAAAAGTACTTCAAATAGTGCCCCAAAGTTTCTACCGGAGAATCAAGAACGTGTGCTAACCCCTATGCATAGGTTCATGGGCGGAACCCGCAAGTTGGTCACCAAAACATACATCAAGTGGCACATGATATCCCATTGTCACCACAGATAAGCACGGCAAGACATACATCAAGTGTTCATAATAGACTCAATCCGATAAGATAACTTCAAAGGGGCAACTCAATTCATCACAAGAGAGTAGAGGGGGAGAAGAAACATAAGATCCAACTACAATAGCAAAGCTCAGGATACATCAAGATCGTGCCATAGATGGAACACGAGAGAGAACACGAGAGAGAGAGATCAAACACATAGCTACTGGTACATACCCTCAGCCCCGAGGGTGAACTACTCCCTCCTCATCATGGATAGCGCCGGGATGATGAAGATGGCCACCGGAGATGGATCCCCCCTCCGACAGGGTATCGGAAAGGGGTCCCGATTGGTTTTTCGTGGTTCTGGAGGCTTGCGGCGGCGGAACTCCCGATCTATTGTCTGTTCTGGAAGTTTTAGGGTATATGGAGTTATATAGGCAGAAGAAGCACGTCAGGGGAGCCACGGGGGCCCCACGAGGCAGGGGGGCGTGCCCTAGGGGGGTGGGCGCGCCCACCACCCTCGTGGTCAGCTCCCGTATCTTCTGACGTGGGGTCCAAGTCCATCAGGTGTGTTTCCTTCCAAAAATAACTTCTCCAGTTGATTTCGTTCCGTTTCGACTCCGTCTGATATTCCTTTTCTTCAAAACACTGAAATAGGCATAAAACAACAAATCTGGGCTGGGCCTCCGGTTAATAGGTTAGTCCCAAAAATAATATAAAAGTGGATAATAAAGCCCAATATTGCCCAAAACAGTAGATAATATAGCACGGAGCAATCAAAAATTATAGATACGTTGGAGACGTATCAAGCATCCCCAAGCTTAATTCCTGCTCGTCCTTGAGTAGGTAAATGATAAAAACAGAATTTTTGATGTGGAGTGCTACTTGGCATAATTTCAATGTAATTCTTCTTAATTGTGATATGAATATTCAGATCTGAAAGATTCAAGACAAAAGTTCATATTGACATAAAAATAATAATACTTCAAGCATACTAACAAAGCAATCATGTCTTCTCAAAATAACATGGCAAAGAAAGTTATCCCTACAAAATCATATAGTCTGGCTATGCTCCATCTTCCCCACACAAAATATTTAAATCATGCACAACCCCGATGACAAGCCAAGCAATTGTTTCATACTTTAACATTTTCAAAAGTTTTTAAATCTTCACGCAATACACGAGCGTGAGCCATGGATATAACACTATATGTGGAATAGAATGGTGGTTGTGGAGAAGACAAAAAGAGGGAAGATAGTCTCACATCAACTAGGCGTATCAACGGGCTATGAAGATGCCCATCAATAGATATCAATGTGAGTGAGTAGTGATTGCCATGCAACGGATGCACTAGAGCTATAAGTATGTGAAAGCTCAACAAAAGAAACTAAATGGGTGTGCAACCAACTCAGCTTGCTCAAGAAGACCTAGGGCATTTTGAGGAAGCCCATCATTGGAATATACAAGCCAAGTTCTATAATAAAAAATTCCCACTAGTATATGAAAGTGACAAAATGAGAGACTCTCTATCATGAAGATCATGGTGCTACTTTGAAGCACAAGTGTGGTAAAAGTATAGTAGCATTGTCCCTTCTCTCTTTTTCTCTCATTTTTTTATTTTTTTATTTTTTTTTGTTTGGGCCTTTTCTCTCTTTTTTACGGCCTCTTTTTTTCTCTTTTTTTATTTTTCGTCCGGAGTCTCATCCCGACTTGTGGGGGAATCATAGTCTCCATCATCCTTTCCTCACTTGGGACAATGCTCTAATAATGATGATCATCACACTTTTATTTTTCTTACAACTCAACAATTACAACTCGATACTTAGAACAAAATATGACTCTATATGAATGCCTCCGGCGGTGTACCGGGATATGCAATGACTCATGAGTGACATGTATGAAAGAATTATGAACGGTGGCTTTGCCACAAATACGATGTCAACTACATGATCATGCTAGCAATATGACAATGATGGAGCGTGTCATAATAAACGGAACAGTGGAAAGTTGCATGGCAATATATCTCGGAATGGCTATGGAAATGCCATAATAGGTAGGTATGGTGGCTGTTTTAAGGAAAGTATATGGTGGGTGTATGATACCGACGAAAGGTGCGCGGTATTAGAGAGGCTAGCAATAGTGGAAGGATGGGAAAAAGTGCGTATAATCCATGGACTCAACATTAGTCATAAAGAACTCATATACTTATTGCAAAAATCTACAAGTTATCAAAGCAAAGTATTACGCGCATGCTCCTAGGGGGATAGATTGGTAGGAAAAGACCATCGCTCGTCCCCGACCACCACTCATAAGGAAGACAATCAATAAATAAATCATGCTCTGACTTCATCACATAACGGTTCACCATACATGCATGCTACGGGAATCACAAACTTCAATACAAGTATTCTTTAAATTCACAACTACTCAACTAGCATGACTCTAATATTATCACCTCCATATCTCAAAACAATTATCAAGCATCAAACTTATCTTAGTATTCAACGCACTCAAAAGAAAGTTTCACATACCTTGAATACCAAGTATATTAACATTAAGCGAATTACCATGCTATTAATGACTCTCAAAATAATCTATGTGAAACATGGGAGTTCATCTATTTCTTAAAAATAAAACTACCACCATGCTCTAAAAGGTATAAGTGAAGCACTAGAGCAAACAACAAACTACTCCAAAAGATATAAGTGAAGATCAATGAGTAGTCGACTAACTATGTAACTATGTGAAGACTCTCCCATTTAATAATTTCAGATCTTGGTATTTTATTCAAACATCAAGCAAAGCAAAATAAAATGACATCTAAGAATATCAAACATCATGTGAAGAAGCAAAAACTTAGGATCAACCGATACTAACCAATAGTTGTTGAAGAAGAAAGGTGGGATGCCAACCGGGGCATCCCCAAGCTTAGACGCTTGGGACTTCTTAAAATATTATCTTGAGGTGCCTTGGGCATCCCCAAGCTTGAGCTTTTGTGTCTCCTTAATTCCTCTCATATCACGGTCTCCCTAAATCTCAAAAGCTTCATCCACACAAAACTCAACAAGGAGTCGTGAGATAAGTTAGTATAAACCATTGCAAAAACCTTATCATACTCTACTGTAGAAAATCACTAAAATTATTATTCAACATTGCATACTAAATGCCTCTGCATATTTAATAGTCCTATCCTCAAATAGAATCATTAAAGAAGCAAACATATGCAAACATAACAGCAATCTGCCTAAACAGGATAGTCTGTAAAGAATGCTGCTACATCCATACTTCCTTAGCTCCAAAAATTATGAAAGAAAATTCCCACTGTAGTAAATTTATCAGGCTTAATATGCAAAAGTTTTCAACATTTTATCACATTCTGAATTTTCTAGGGAATTATTGCAACAGCGGTAAACTTTCTTTTTTCAAACAACAACATGTATACTTGTAACATAGGCATAGTAAAGGCTATCAATGCCACTTTTATTGAAATAAAAGATGAAAAACATTGTTCTAAATAACAGCAATTAAATTCTAACAAAATAAATTGACGCTCCAAGCAAAACACATATCATTTGGCGAATAAAAATATAGCTCCAAGTAAAGTTACCGATGAACGAAGACGAAGGAGGGGATGCCTTCCGGGGCATCCCCAAGCTTAGGCTCTTGGCTATACTTAAATATTACCTTGGGGTGCCTTGGGAATCCCCAAGATTAGGCTCTTGCCATTCCTTATTCCATAGTCCATCGAATCCTTACCCAAAACTTGAAAACTTCACAACCAAAACTTAAAGTAGAAAACTCGTGAGCTCCGTTAGCGAAAGAAAACAAAAGACCACTTCAAGTTACTGTAATGAACTCATTATTTATTTATATTGGTGTTAAACCTACTGTATTCCAACTTCTCTATGGATTATAAACTATTTTACTAGCCATAGATTCATCAAAATAAATAAACAACACATGAAAAACAGAATCTGTCAAAAACAGAACAGTTTGTAGTAATCTGAATCAAACGTATAATTATGGAACTCATAAAATTCTCAAATAAATTGCTGGACCTGAGGAATTTATCTATTAATCATCTTCAAAAATAATTATCTAAATAGCACTCTCCAAATAAAAAATGGCAGCAATTCTCGTGAGCGCTAAAGTTTCTGTTTTTTACAGCATGATCAACAAGACTTTCCCCGAGTCTTCCCAAAGGTTCTACTTGGCACAAACACTAATTAAAAGCATAATACCACATATAAACAGAGGATAGATGAATTATTTATTACTAAACAGGAACAAAAATCAAGGAACTAAAATAAAATTGGGTTGCCTCCCAACAAGCGCTATCGTTTACCGCCCCTAGCTAGGCATGATGATTTCAACGATGCTCACATAAAAGATAAGAATTGAAACATAAAGAGAGCATCACGAAGAATATGACTATCACATTTAAGTCTAACATACTTCCTATGCATAGGGATTTTGTGAGCAAACAACTTGTGGGAACAATAATCAACTTGCATAGGAGGGCAAAATAAGCATAACTTCAAAATTTTAAGCACATAGAGAGGAAACTTGATATTATTACAATTCAAAGAAGCATATATTCCTCCCTCATAATAATTTTCAGTAGCATAATGAATGAATTCAATAATATAACCAGCACCTAAAGCATTCTTTTCATGATCTACAAGCATGCAAATTTTATTACTCTCCACATAAGCAAAATTCTTCTCATGAATAATAGTGGGAGCAAACTCAACAAAATAACTATCATGTGATTGAAAATTAAGATCAAGGAGACAAGTTTCATGGTTATCATTATTCTTTAAAGCATACATGTCATCACAATAATCATCATAGATAGGAGGCATGCTTTCATCATAGTAAATTTGCTCATCAAAGCTTGGGGGGCAAAAAATATCATCTTCATCAAACATAGCTTCCCCAAGCTTGTGGCTTTGCATATCATTAGCATCATGGATATTCAAGGAATTCATACTAACAACATTGCAATCATGCTCATCATTCAAATATTTAGTGCCAAACAATTTAGAGATTTCTTCTTCTAGCACTTGAGCACAATTAGCCTGTATTTACAAGAAAGTGAGTGAGAGCTCTGTAGCATTTCTGATATTATATGTGGATGACATATTATTGATTGGAAATGATATAGAATTTCTGGATAGCATAAAGGGATACTTGAATAAGAGTTTTTCAATGAAAGACCTCGGTGAAGCTGCTTACATATTGGCATTAAGATCTATAGAGATAGATCAAGACGCTTAATTGGACTTTCACAAAGCACATACCTTGACAAGGTTTTGAAGAAGTTCAAAATGGATCAAGCAAAGAAAGTGTTCTTGCCTGTGTTACAAGGTGTGAAGTTGAGTAAGACTCAATGTCCGACCACCGCAGAAGATAGAGAGAAAATGAAGGATGTTCCCTATGCTTCAGCCATAGGCTCTATCATGTATGCAATGTTGTGTACCAGACCTGATGTGTGCCTTGCTATAAGTCTAGCAGGGAGGTACCAAAGTAATCCAGGAGTGGATCACTAGACAGCGGTCAAGAACATCCTGAAATACCTGAAAAGGACTAAGGATATGTTTCTCGTATATGGAGGTGACAAAGAGCTCATCGTAAAGGGTACGTTGATGCAAGCTTTGACACTGATCCGGACGATTCTAAATCGCAAACCGGATATGTGTTTTTACTGAACGGTGGAGCTGTCAGTTGGTGCAGTTCTAAACAAAGTGTCGTGGCGGGATCTACATGTGAAGCGGAGTACATAGCTGCTTCGGAAGCAGCAAATAAAGGAGACATAAAAATTTGCAAGATATATACGGATCTGAATGTTGCAGACCCGCTGACTAAGCCTCTTCCACGAGCAAAACATGATCAGCACCAAGGCTCCATGGGTGTTAGAATCATTACTGTGTAATCTAGATTATTGACTCTAGTGCAAGTGGGAGACTGAAGGAAATATGCCCTAGAGGCAATAATAAAGTTATTATTTATTTCCTGATATCATGATAAATGTTTATTATTCATGCTAGAATTGTATTAACCGGAAACATAATACATGTGTGAATACATAGACAAAAACAGAGTCACTAGTACGGCTCTACTTGACTAGCTCGTTAATCAAAGATGGTTATGTTTCCTAACCATAGACATGAGTTGTCATTTGATTAACGGGATCACATCATTAGGAGAATGATGTGATTGACTTGACCCATTCCGTTAGCTTAGCACTTGATCGTTTAGTTTGTTGCTATTGCTTTCTTCATAACTTATACATGTTCCTATGACTATGAGATTATGCAATTCCCGTTTACCGGAGGAACACTTTGTGTGCTACCAAACGTCACAACGTAACTGGGTGATTATAAAGGTGCTCTACAGGTGTCTCCGAAGGTACTTATTGGGTTGGCGTATTTCGAGATTAGGATTTGTCACTCCGATTGTCGGAGATGTATCTCTGGGCCCTCTCGGTAATGCACATCACTCAAGCCTTGCAAGCATCGCAACTAATAAGTTAGTTATAGGATGATGTATTATGGAACGAGTAAAGAGACTTGCCGGTAACGAGATTGAACTAGGTATTGAGATACCAATGATCGAATCTCGGGCAAGTAACATACCGATGACAAAGGGAACAACGTATGTTGTTATGCGGTCTGACCGATAAAGATCTTCGTAGAATATGTAGGAGCCAATATGAGCATCCAGGTTCTGCTATTGGTTATTGACTGGAGACGTGTCTCGGTCATGTCTACATAGTTCTCGAACCCGTAGGGTCCGCACGCTTAAAGTTCGGTGACGATCGTAATTAGGGTTTTTGTGTTTTGATGTACCGAAGGTTGTTCGAAGTCCCGGATGTGATCATGGACATGACGAGGAGTCTTGAAATGGTCGAGACATAAAGATTGATATATTGGAAGCCTATATTTGGATATCGGAAATGTTCCGGGTGAAATCGGGATTTTACCGGAGTACCGGGGGGTTACCGGAAACCCCACCGGGGGTTATTGGGCCTACATGGGCCATAAGGGAGAGAGGAGGGCCGGCCAGGGCAGGCCACGCCCCCCTTCCCCCCTAGTCCGAATAGGACAAGGAGGGGGGGGGCGGTGCCCCCCTTTCCTCTTTCTCCCTTCCTCCTTCCTTTTCCAACAAGGCAAGAGGGGGGAGTCCTACTCCAGGTTGGAGTAGGACTCCTCCAGGCGCACCCATAGGGCCGGTCACACCTCCCCCTCTCCCTCCTTTATATACTGAGGCAAGGGGGCACCCCATGACACACAAGTTGATCCTCGTGATCGTTCCTTAGCCGTGTGCGGTGCCCCCTTCCACCATATTCCACCTCGGTCATATCGTAGCGGTGCTTAGTGATGTCTACTACACAACCTTCTTCTTGTAGACATTGTTGGGCCTCCAAGTGCAGATGTTTGTAGGACAGTAGCAAATTTCCCTCAAGTGGATGACCTAAGGTTTATCAATCCGTAGGAGGCGTAGGATGAAGATGGTCTCTCTCAAGCAACCCTGCAACCAAATAACAAAGAGTCTCTTGTGTCCCCAACACACCCAATACAATGGTAAATTGTATAGGTGCACTAGTTCGATGAAGAGATGGTGAAACAAGTGGTATATGGATAGTAGATATAGGTTTTTGTAAACTGAAAATATAAAAATAGCAAGGTAGCGAGTGGTAAAAGTGAGCGTAAACGGTATTGCAATGATAGGAAACAAGGCCTAGGGTTCATACTTTCACTAGTGCAAGTTCTCTCAACAATAATAACATAGATAGATCATATAACGAGCCCTCAACATGCAACAAAGAGTCACTCCGAAGCCACTAATAGCGGAGAACAAGCGTAGAGATTATGGTAGGGTACGAAACCACCTCAAAGTTATTCTTTCAAATCAATCTGTTGGGCTATTCCTATAAGTGTCACAAACAACCCTGGAGTTTTTACTAGAATAACACCTTAAGATACAAATCAACCAAAACCCTAATGTCACCTAGATACTCCATTGTCACCTCAAGTATCCGTGGGCATGATTATACGATATGCATCACACAATCTCAGATTTATCCAACCAACATAAAAGTACTTCAAATAGTGCCCCAAAGTTTCTACCGGAGAATCAAGAACGTGTGCCAACCCCTATGCATAGGTTCATGGGCGGAACCCGCAAGTTGGTCACCAAAACATACATCAAGTGGCACATGATATCCCATTGTCACCATAGATAAGCACGGCAAGACATACATCAAGTGTTCATAAAAGACTCAATCCGATAAGATAACTTCAAAGGGGAAACTCAATTCATCACAAGAGAGTAGAGGGGGAGAAGAAACATAAGATCCATCTACAATAGCAAAGCTCGGGATACATCAAGATCGTGCCATAGATGGAACACGAGAGAGAGAGATCAAACACATAGCTACTGGTACATACCCTCAGCCCCGAGGGTGAACTACTCCCTCCTCGTCATGGAT
Organism: Triticum aestivum; assembly: GCF_018294505.1. Classification (NCBI taxonomy): domain Eukaryota; kingdom Viridiplantae; phylum Streptophyta; class Magnoliopsida; order Poales; family Poaceae; genus Triticum; species Triticum aestivum. The sequence goes on along the minus strand of NC_057812.1, from coordinate 132,435,905 downwards.
AGTGCCGGGATGATGAAGATGGCCACCGGAGATGGATCCCCCCTCCGGCAGGGTACCGAAAAGGGGTCCCGATTGGTTTTTCGTGGTTCTGGAGGCTTTCAGCGGCGGAACTCCCGATCTATTGTCTGTTCTGGAAGTTTTAGGGTATATGGAGTTATATAGGCAGAAGAAGCACGTCAGGGGAGCCACGGGGGCCCCACGAGGCAGGGGGGCGCGCCCTAGGGGGGTGGGCGCGCCCCCACCCTCGTGGTCAGCTCCCGTATCTTCTGACGTGGGGTCCAAGTCCATCAGGTGTGTTTCCTTCCAAAAATAACTTCTCCAGTTGATTTCGTTCCGTTTCGACTCCGTCTGATATTCCTTTTCTACAAAACACTGAAATAGGCATAAAACAGCAAATCTGGGCTGGGCCTCCGGTTAATAGGTTAGTCCCAAAAATAATATAAAAGTGGATAATAAAGCCCAATATTGCCCAAAACAGTAGATAATATAGCATGGAGCAATCAAAAATTATAGATATGTTGGAGACGTATCACTTAGGCGAAGCCCTACGTCGATAGAACATCATCACCGTCATCACGCCGTCGTGCTGACGAAACTCTCCCTCAACGTTTTGCTGGATCGGAACTCGAGGGACGTCACCAAGTTGAATGTGTGCAGAACTCGGAGGTGCCGTACGTTCGGTACTTGGATCGGTCGGATCGGGAAGACGTACGACTACTTCCTCTACGTTGTGTCAACACTTCCGTTGCCGGTCTACGAGGGTACGTAGACAACACTCTCCCCTCTCAGTTCTATGCATCACCATGATCTTGCGTGTGCGTAGGAATTTTTTTGAAATTACTACGTTCCCCAACAAACATCCCGCCGGAAGCGTTCGCGCCATAGCGCTAAGGCTTCCCCGTCCATCTCGGCAAGGCCGAGACAGCGCTCCCACCTCCGGTTGTCGCGACGATCCTCGTTGGTGATAAGCCACAGGAGAGGCGCCAGCTCCCGCGTCGGCACCTTCGGAAAGTTCATGTCCCTACGAGGCCGCCGGAGGCACCACGCCGCCGCGTCGTATGCGCGGGCGGCCTCATGGGCGTGTCGAAGGTGCTGAGGCCGAGGTGCATGTCGCCGAACCGGATCACGGCAGAGAAGGCGCCGGAGGGGCGCGTGCGGATGTCGTGGTAGCCCAAAACTCCTCGGCGGCGCGGCGGCGGCAAGGTGAGAAAGCGGCACAGGGAGCGGGGAGAGAGCGGCAAAGGGTGCGTGGCGAGGTGGATAGCGGTAGGAGGGCGTGTGGCGGGCGCTGCATTTATAAGGCGCGCTGAAGGCCCTGCGCCAAAACTAGTGCGCACCGGCCGCTTTTTCGCGCGCGCCTAAGTTTCCCGCCACCGCTGGAGCGCGTGAAACCGCCCCGCGCGCGCTAACACCTCTTTTTACCGTGCGCGCGTTTTTTGCAGCCACTGTTGGAGATACTCTCGCATAAGCTACTTGCTAGAGCCGAGGCACCAGAATTCCCCTCTGCACCACCAACCGCTGAAGCGGCAGGCAAAGGGGAGGAGAATCCACGGGGTAGCCGGTGGATCTTGGAGCAGAGGAGAATTTTGCCCTAGCCACATTTGCGTGAGGGAAAGGAAAATACACCCACTTATTATTGCTTAAGGAGTTATCTTGAGGTTGTAAATTGGATAAAATGTAAATGTTTGGAGGGACAACTTGTTACTAGTGGGAATTCAATCCTCAAAATTACAGATAAAAGGAATAGATTAAGGCTGAAATAGGTTTCTGAATTATTTGTTCCCAATACAAGGAAATGAGATGAAGAAATAGTCAAGCATCATTTTTTATCTTCTTGATGCACATGCAGTCTCTGGGTCTTCATATACCTTCTCTGTCAAATGAGGATTTTGTAGTTTGACATTATAAGTACATTGATTTTTTCTCTAATAGGAGTGCTTATAACATATATTTTTTCTGAAACCACCATATATTAACTCAAAGTAAGTTTCTACAATCTCATTAGATTCAGATGGAAGGAAGAATTTTGCAATATCGTGTGCCACTGTCGGAAACCAGGCTCCGGGGACCCTAAGGTTTGAACTCTGGGGTAAGCTCCTTCTACCTCTTTGTCCTTACCAACAATCAAACCATGGTGTGACTATAGCGAGAGCGAGCTAGCTAGGATGAACCGGTGGCACAGCGGTTACCCAGGTTCGGGCCACCTTGCGGTGTAAAATCCTACTCCTGCTTGGTTGGGATTGCTAGAGAGAGAGAAAGAGAGAGAGAGAGAGAGTAAAAAGGTTGTGGCTCACGTGGTTGACGGATCGATATCCTCTAGACTGGCACCTTGCCCTCCTTTTATATTGTCTTGGTCCTCTTCCCCCGAAAACCTTAGGCGAGAAGGATTGCCACACAATGGCAAGTTTGAAAGGGGACAAGGGCACAGTCTATCCTGACTAAAAGTGGTATTCACTGCAAAGCTACCATCCATGACGCGCGGGTGAACTTGAGAATGACCACCGCACTGCGGCTCGTCGTCCTGGTCTTCTTTCACCGATCGGGCAACCTTTGGGGGTTGCTTTGGGAGTTGGAATGCACCTTGCTCCCTTAGCACAAAAGGGGAAATCCTCTTCATCCGCGCCTGCTGGCACAGCTTCTGCCGCTGTTCGCATTGCGCGCGTCACCCACGTGGTGGGCACGGGGCCGCATGATCGAGCTGAACATCCCTTGACTTGCTTGCCTCAGGGAGGGTGCCTCGGGAGACTGCCTTGCGAGAGGGCCTCGTGAGGCTCTCGGTGATGCCACTGCGTCTTCACTGCTAGCTCACCCCGTCGACAGGGGACCTCAGGAGGCCAGGGTTGTAGGGGAATATAGCATGCAATTTCAAAAAAATCCTACGATCACGCAAGATCTATCTAGGAGATGCACAGCAATGAGATGGGAAGAGTGTGGCCACGTACCATCATAGACCGAAAGCGGAAGCGTTAGGTTAACGCGGTTGATGTAGTCGAACGTCTTCACGATCCAACCGATCCAAGTACCAAACGTACGACACCTCCGTGTTCAGCACACGTTCAGCTCGATGACGTCCCTCGAGCTCTTGATCCAGTAGAGGGTCGAGGGAGAGTTCCGACAGTACGACGGCGTGATGCCGGTGATGGTGATGTGATCCGTACAGGGCTTCGCCTAAGCACTACGACGCTATGACCGCAGGAGTAAACTGTGGAGGGGGGCACTGCACACGGCTAAGAAACAACTATTGTGCCTTTGGGGTGCCCCCCTGCCCACGTATATAAAGGAGGGGGGAGGAGGAGACGGCCCAAGGGGGGCGCGCCAAGAGGGAGGAGTCCTACTAGGACTCCGTTCCTAGTAGGATTCCCCCCCCCCCCTTTCCTTCCAACAGAGAGGGGGAAAGGGGAAAGATGAGAGAAGGAGAAGGAAAGAGGGGGGTCGCGCCCCCTCCCCTTGTCCAATTCGGATAGGGGAAGGGGGGAGCCACCTCCCGTGGCCTGCCTCCTCTCCTCCACTATGGCCCATTAGGCCCATTAACTTTCCCGGGGGGTTCCGGTAGCCTCCCGGTACTCCGAAAAATCCCCGAACCTTATCGAAACCATTCCGGTGTCCGTATATAACCTTCCAATATATCAATCCTTACCTCTTGACCATTTCGAGACTCCTCGTCATGTCCGTGATCTCATCTGGGACTACGAACATACTTCGGTCACCAAAACACATAACTCATAATACAAATCGCCATCGAACATTAAGCGTGCGGACCCTACGGGTTCGAGAATTATGTAGACATGACCGAGACACATCTCCGATGAATAACCAATAGGGGAACCTGGATGCTCATATTGGCTCCTACATATTATACGAAGATCTTTATCGGTCAAACCGCATAACAACATACGTTATTCCCTTTGTCATCGGTATGTTACTTGCCCGAGATTCGATCGTCGGTATCATCATACCTAGTTCAATCTCGTTACCGGCAAGTCTCTTTACTCGTTCCGTAATGCATCATCCCACAACTAACTCATTAGTCACATTGCTTGCAAGGCTTATAGTGATGTGCATTACCGAGAGGGCCCAAAGATACGTCTCCGATATACGAAGTGACAAATCCTAATCTTGATCTATGCCAACTCAACAAACACCATCAGAGACCCCTGTAAAGCATCTTTATAATCACCCAGTTACATTGTGACGTTTGATAGCACACAAGGTGTTCCTCCAGTATTCGGGAGTTGCATAATCTCATAGTCAGAGGAATATGTATAAGTCATGAAGAAAGCAATAGCAATAAAACTAAACGATCATAATGCTAAGCTAACAGATGGTCTTGTCCATCACATCATTCTCTAATGATGTGATCCCGTTCATCAAATGACAATACATGTCTATGGTCAAGAAACTTAACCATCTTTGATTAACAAGCTAGTCAAGTAGAGGCATACTAGGGCCACTCTGTTTTGTCTATGTATTGACACATGTACTAAGTTTTTGGTTAATACAATTCTAGCATGAATAATAAACATTTTTCATGATATAAGGAAATATAAATAACAACTTTATTATTGCCTCTAGGGCATATATCCTTCAGTCTCCCACTTGCACTACAGTCAATAGTCTAGATTACATAGTAATGATTATAACACCCATGGAGTCTTGGTGCGGATCATGTTTTGCTTGTGAGAGAGGCTTAGTCAAGCGTCTGCAACATTCATATCCGTATGTATTTTGCAAATCTCTATGTCTCCCTCCTTGACTCGATCATGGATGGAATTGAAGCGTCTCTTGATGTGTTTGGTTCTCTTGTGAAATCTGGATTCCTTCGCTAAGGCAATTGCTCTAGTATTGTCACAAAAGATTTTCATTGGACTCGATGCACTAGGTATTACACCTGGATCGGATATGAACTCCTTCATCCAGACTCCTTCATTTGCTGCTTCCGAAGCAGCTATGTACTCCGCTTCACACGTAGATCCCGCCACGACGCTCTTCTTGGAACTGCACCAACTAACAGCTCCACCATTCAATATAAATACGTATCCGGTTTGTGACTTAAAGTCTTCCAGATCAGTGTCAAAGCTTGCATCGACGTAACCATTTACGACAAGCTCTTTGTCACCTCCATAAACGAGAAACATATCCTTAGTCCTTTTCAGGTATTTCAGGATGTTCTTGACCGCTATCCAGTGATCCACTCTTGGATTACTTTGGTACCTCCCTACTAAACAACAATGTACACATCACGTCTGGTACACAGCATTGCATACATGATAGAACCTATGGCTGAGGCATAGGGAATGACTTTCATTTTCTCTCTATCTTCCTCAGTGATCGGGCATTGAGTCTGACTCAACTTCACACCTTGTAACACAGGCAAGAACCCTTTCTTTGACTTATCCATTTTGAACTTCTTCAAAACTTTATCAAGGTATGTGATTTGTGAAAGTCCAATTAAGCGTCTTGATATATCTCTATAGATCTTGATGCCCAATATATAAGCAGCGTCACCGAGGTCTTTCATTGAAAAAATCTTATTCAAGTATCCTTTTATGCTATCCAGAAATTTTGTATTATTTCCAATCAACAATATGTCATCCACATATAATATTAGAAATGCTACAGAGCTCCCACTCACTTTCTTGTAAATACAGACTTCTCCAAAAGTCTGTATAAAACCATATACTTTGATCACACTATCAAAGCGTATATTCCAACTCCGAGAGGCTTGCACCAGTCCATAAATGGATCACTGGAGCTTGCACACTTTGTTAGCACCTTTAGGATCGACATCATATACAACTCTTCTTTAAGATATCCATTAAGGATTGCAGTTTTGACATCCATTTGCCAAATTTCATAATCATAAAATGCGGCAATTGCTAACATGATTCGGACAGACTTAAGCATCACTACGGGTGTGAAGGTCTCATCGTAGTCAACTCCTTGAACTTGTCGAAAACCTTTCGTAACAAGTTGAGCTTTGTAGACAGTAACATTACCGTCAGCGTCAGTCTTCTTCTTGAAGACCCATTTATTCTCTATGGCTTGCCGATCTTCGGGCAAGTCAACCAAAGTCCACACTTTGTTCTCATACATGGATCCCATCTCAGATTTCATGGCCTCAAGCCATTTCACGGAATCTGGGCTCATCATCACTTCCTCATAGTTCATAGGTTCATCATGGTCAAGTAACATGACTTCCAGAACAGGATTACCGTATCACTCTGGTGTGGATCGTACTCTGGTTGACCTACGAGGTTCGGTAGTAACTTGATCTGAAGTTTCATGATCATCATCATTAGCTTCCTCACTGATTGGTGTAGGAATCACTGGAACTGATTTCTGTGATGAACTACTTTCCAATTCGGGAGAAGGTACAATTACCTCATCAAGTTCTGCTTTCCTCCTACTCACTTATTTCGAGAGAAATGCCTTCTCTAAAAAGGATCCATTCTTAGCAATGAATATCTTGCCTTCGGATCTATGATAGAAGGTGTACCCAAAAGTCTCCTTTGGATATCCTATGAAGACACATTTCTCCGATTTGGGTTCGAGCTTATCAGGTTGAAGCTTTTTCACATAAGCATCGCAGCCCCAAACTTTAAGAAACGACAGCTTAGGTTTGTTGTGAAACCACTGTTCATATGGTGTCATCTCAAAGGATTTAGATGGTGCCCTATTTAACGTGAATGTAGCCGTCTCTAAAGCATAACCCCAAAACGATAGTGGGAAATCGGTAAGAGACATCATAGATCACACCATATCTAATAAAGTACGGTTACGATGTTCGGACACACCATTACGCTGTGGTGTTCCAGGTGGCATGAGTTGTGAAACTATTCCACATTGTTTCAAATGAAGACCAAACTCATAGCTCAAATATTCACCTCCACGATCAGATCGTAGGAACTTTATTTTCGTGTTACGATGATTTTCCACTTCACTCTGAAATTCTTTGAACTTTTCAAATGTTTCAGACTTATGTTTCATTAAGTAGATATACCCATATCTTCTCAAATCATCTGTGAAGGTTAGAAAATAATGATACCCACCATGAGCCTCAATACTCATCAGACCGCATACATCAGTATGTATTATTTCCAATAAGTCAGTTGCTCGCTCCATTGTTCTGGAGAACAGAGTCCTAGTCATCTTGCCCATGAGGCATGGTTCGCAAGGGTCAAGTGATTCCAAAAGCCCATCAACATGGAGTTTCTTCATGCACTTTACACCAATATGACCTAAACGGGAGTGCCACAAATAAGTTACACTACCATTATTAACTTTGCATCTTTTAACTTCAATATTATGAATATGTGTATCACTACAATCGAGATTCAACAAAAATACACCACTCATCAAGGGTGCATGACCATAAAAGATATTACTCATATAAATAGAACAACCATTATTCTCTGATTTAAATGAATAACCGTCTCACATCAAACAAGATCCAGATATAATGTTCATGCTCAACATTGGCACCAAATAACAATTATTTAGGTCTAAAACCTAACCCCGATGGTAGATGTAGAGGTAGCGTGCTGACGGCAATCACATCAACTTTGGAACCATTTCCCACGCGCATCGTCACCTCGTCCTTAGCCAATCTTCATTTAATCCGTAGCCCCTATTTCGAGTTGCAAATATGAGCAACAAGACCAGTATCAAATACCCAGGCGGTACTACGAGCATTAGTAAGGTCCACATCAATAACATGTATATCAAATATACCTTTCACTTTGCCAACCTTCTTATCCGCCAAATACTTGGGGCAGTTCCGCTTCTAGTGACCAGTCCCTTTGTAGTAGAAGCACTCAGTTTCAGGCTTAGGTCCAGACTTGGGCTTCTTCCCGGGAGCAACAACTTGCTTTCTATTCTTCTTGAAGTTCCCTTTATTCCCTTTGCCCTTTTTCTTGAAACTAGTGGTCTTGTTAACCATCAACCCTTGATGCTCCTTCTTGATTTCTACCTCCACAACCTTTAGCATCACGGAGAGCTCGGGAATTGTCTTTTCCATCCCTTGCATATTATAGTTCATCACGAAGTCTTTATAGCTTGGTGGCAGTGATTGAAGAACTCTGTCAATGACACTATCATCAGGAAGATTAACTCCCAGCTAAGTCAAGTGGTTATGGTACCCAGACATTATGAGTATGTGTTCACTGACAGAACTATTCTCCTCCATCTTGCAGCTATAGAACTTGTTGGAGACTTCATATCTCTCAACTCGGGCATTTTCTTGAAATATTAACTTCAACTCCTGGAACATCTCATATGCTCCATGACGTTCAAAACGTCTTTGAAGTCCCGATTCTAAGCCGTAAAGCATGGCACACTAAAGTATTGAGTAGTCAGCAGCTTTGCTCTGCCAGACGTTCATAACGTCTAGAGTTGCTCCTGCAGCGGGTCTTGCACCTAGCGGTGCTTTCAGGACGTAATTCTTCTGTGCAGCAACGAGGATAATCCTCAAGTTACGGACCCAATGCGTGTAGTTGCGACCATCATCTTTCAACTTAGCTCGCATTAAAATTCAAGGGAACGGTAGCACAGGCCATTGATCTACAACAACATAGATATGCAAAAACTATCAGGTACTAAGTTCATGATAAATTAAAGTTCAATTAATCATATTACTTAAGAACTCCCACTTAGATAGATATCCCTCTAGTCATCTAAATGATCACGTGATCCATATCAACTAAACCATGTCCGATCATCACATGAGATAGAGTAGTTTTCAGTGGTGAACATCACTATGTTGATCATATCTACTATATTATTCACGTTCGACCTTTCGGTCTCAGTGTTCCGAGGCCATATCTTCATATGCTAGGCTCGTCAAGTTTAACCCGAGTATTCTACACGTGCAAAACTGGCTTGCACCCGTTGTATGTGAACGTAGAGCTTATCGCACCCGATCATCACGTGGTGTCTCAGCACAACGAACTGTAGCAACGGTGCATACTCAGGGAGAACACTTGTACCTTAAAATTTAGTGAGGGATCATCTTATAATGCTACCGCCATACTAAGCAAAATAAGATGCATAAAGGATAAACATCACAAGCAATCAAAATATGTGACATGATATGGCCATCATCATCTTGTGCCTTTGATCTCCATCTCCAAAGCACCGTCATGATCTCCATCGTCACCGGCTTGACACCTTGATCTCCATCGTAGCGTCGTTGTCGTCTCGCCAACTATTTCTTCTACGACTATCGCTACCACTTAGTGATAAAGTAAGCAATTACATGGCGATTGCATTTCATACAATAAAGCAACAACCATAAGGTTCCTGCCAGTTGCCGATAACTTTTACAAAACATGATCATCTCATACAACAATTTATATCTCATCACGTCTTGACCATATCATATCACAACATGCCCTGCAAAAACAAGTTAGACGTCCTCTATTTTGTTGTTGCAAGTTTTACATTACTGCTACGGGCTTCTAGCAAGAACCGTTCTTACCTACGCATCAAAACCACAACGATTTTTCGTCAAGTGTGTTGTTTTAACCTTCAACAAGGACCGGCCGTAGTCAAACTCGATTCAACTAAAGTTGGAGAAACAGACACCCACCAGCCACCTATGTGCGAAGCACGTCGGTAGAACCAGTCTCATGAATGCGGTCATGTAATGTCGGTTCGGGCCGCTTCATCCAACAATACCGTCGAATCAAAGTAAGACGTTGGTGGTAAGCAGTATGACTATTAACGCCCACAACTCTTTGTGTTCTACTCGTGCATATCATCTACGCATAGACCTGGCTCGGATGCCACTGTAGAGGAATGTAGCATGCAATTTCAAAAAAAAATCCTACGATCACGCAAAAGCTATCTAGGAGATGCATAGCAATGAGACGGAAGAGTGTGTCCACGTACCCTCGTAGACCGAAAGCGGAAGCATCAGGTAACCGTGGTTGATGTAGTCGAACGTCTTCATGATCCAACCAATCCAAAATACCGAATGTATGACACCTCCGTGTTCAGCACACGTTCAGCTCGATGACGTCCCTCGAGCTCTTAATCCAGTAGAGGGTCAAGGGAGAGTTCCGACAGTATGACAGAGTGATGATGGTGATGGTGATGTGATCCGCGCAGGGCTTCACCTAAGCACTACGACGCTATGACCGGAGGAGTAAACTGTGGAGGGGGGCACCGCACACGGCTAAGAAACAACTGTTGCGCCTTTGGGGTGCCCCCTGCCCACGTATATAAAGGAGGGGGATGAGGAGGCCGGCCCAAGGGGGGCTTCAAGAGGGGGGAGTCCTACTAGGACTTCGTTCCTAGTAGGATTCGCCCCCCTCCCCTTTTCCTTCCAACGGAGAGGGGGGAAGGGGAAAGGCGGTAGAAGGAGAAGGAAAGAGGGGGGTGCACCCCCTCCCCTTGTCCAATTCGGATTGGGCAAGGGGGGCGCGCACCACCTCCCGTGGCATGCCTCCTCTCCTCCACTATGGCCCATTAGGCCCATTAACTTTCCCGGGGGGTTCCGGTCGCCTCCTGGTACTCCGAAAAATCCTCGAACCTTATCGAAACCATTCCAATGTCCGTATATAACCTTCCAATATATCAATATTTACCTCTTGACCATTTCGAGACCCCTCGTCATTTCCGTGATCTCATCCGGGACTCCGAACAAACTTCGGTCACCAAAACACATAACTCATAATACAAATCGTCATCAAACGTTAAGCTTGCGGACCGTACGGGTTTGAGAACTATGTAGACATGACCGAGACACATCTCCAGTCAATAACCAATAGCGAAACCTGGATGCTCATATTGGCTCCTACATATTCTACGAAGATCTTTATCGGTTAAACCGCATAACAACATACGTTATTCCCTTTGTCATCGGTATGTTACTTGCCCGAGATTCGATCATCGGTATCATCATACCTAGTTCAATCTCGTTACCCGCAAGTCTGTTTACTCGTTTCAAAATGCATCATCCCGCAACTAACTCATTAGTCACATTGCTTGCAAGGCTTATATTGATGTGCATAACCGAGAGGGCCCAAAGATACCTCTCCGATATACGGAGTGACAAATCCTAATCTTGATCTATGCCAACTCAACAAACACCATCGGAGACACCTGTAGAGCATCTTTATAATTACCCAATTACCTTGTGACATTTGATAGCACACAAGGTGTTCCTCCGGTATTCGGGAGTTGCATAATCTCATAGTCAGAGGAATATGTATAAGTCATGAAGAAAGCAATAGCAATAAAACTAAACGATCATAATGCTAAGCTAACGGATGGGTCTTGTCCGTCACATCATTCTCTAGTGATGTGATCCCGTTCATCAAATGACAACACATGTCTATGGTCAGGAAACTTAACCATCTTTGATTAACGAGCTAGTCAAGTAGAGGCATACTAGGGACACTCTGTTTTGTGTGTGTATTCACACATGTACTAAGTTTCCGGTTAATACAATTCTAGCATGAATAATAAACATTTATCACGATATAAGGAAATATAAATAACAAATTTATTATTGCCTCTAGGGTATATTTCCTTCAAGGGTCTCACAAGGGATTTTTGGCGCCTACCGGTGGGCCCCTTGCCGGGCCTACGCCATCCGCCATGTCCTGAGCCGAAGGCAGACGGGCCTAGATACCCTGGTTCCACAAGCCCGACAACCACCCCATTTGGATCTATCTTGATTTTCTCTAATTTGAAACCGGGAACAAAATTCACCACTCCTCGTGCCTCCTTCTTCAGATGGATCAAAATTCATGTCAAAACTATCACTCAAGAGCAGGTTACTTAATTTTATCCATCTTGAAACTGGGAAACAGATTCACCACTCCCAGAGTCTCCTTTAGATGGACCAAAACTCCTATCAAAACCATCGCTCGAGAGCAGGCTACTTAATTATCTCCATCTTGAAACTATTTAACAAATTCACCACTCCCTGAGCCTCCTTATTCATATCGATGAAAGCTAGCTTATCAAAAACCTCGAGAATATGTTACTTGATTTTATACATCTTGGAACTAGGCAGTAAATTCACCACTCCCTGAACCTCCTTCAAATGGATCAGAGTTGTCCTGTCAAAACAATCGCTCGGGGCAGATTACTTAATTTATCAAACTTGAAACTGGGCAAAAAATTCACCACTCCTTTAGCCTCCTTCTTTTGATGGATCAAACTTGGCATGTCAAAACTGTCGCTCGAGAGCAGATTAAACATAAAGAAGATAGTATGTATCTAGAATGACCTGCATCTGCAAAGGAACAACAATATATAAGCTTACCGAACATGCCGACATTCTAGCGTACTCCACGTTGAGACAACTAGGAACAAAATCCCAAGTAAATGGAGAACATCTCCACTGGAACCCCGAACCACCACTCCAAGGCTTTCCCATGCCAAAATTAACAACAAAGCTCGCATCCACATTAATTTTAATCAGGTCGAGTGAAATCAACGACAAAGTCTGCCAAACACTACACTCTACTTTTAATTCTTGGAAAAAATAACGATTCAAATTGTTATTGCTCTTAAGGATCCAAGTTTTTACGGATCTTCGAGAATATAAAAAACGGTTTTCGCCAGAAACATAAGAGAACAGAGAGAGAGAGACCCAATCTCGGAGGGGCTCTCGGCCCTCCGGGCACCATGGAGGCTAAGGACAAGAGGGAGAACCTCTCCCCATCTAGGAGGGAGGCCATGTAGGAGCAAGCCGGAGGAGGATCCTCTCTTCCCCTCTCTCGATGGCGCCAGAGTGCCGCCGGGGGAACCATCGCCGCGGTAATCGTCTTCATCAACATCACTGTCTTCATCACCTACCTCATCTCTTTTCGGTGGTCCACTCTCCCGCACCCCGATGTAATAATCTACTTGAACATAGTGTTTTATGCCACATATTATTATCCAATGATATGTTCCCATCCTATGATGTTTGAGTATATTTATTTTGTCCTTTGGTTGATTGATGATCTCGATTGGTTTGAGTTGTATGTTTTATTTTGGTGTTGTCCTATGGTGCCTTCCGTACTGCACACATGTGGGGGATTCCCGTTGTAGGGTTTTGTAATACGTTCATGATTCACTTATAGTGGGTGGCTATAGTGACAGAATCTTACACCCAAGTAAGGGAATTGTTGCATATGGGAGCAAAGGGGACTTGATACTTGATGCTATGGTTGGGTTTCCCTTCATGATTTCTAGTAGTTGTGGATGCTTACTAGAGGTCCAATCATAAGTTCATATGATTCAAGCACAGGAAGTATGTTAACTCATGTCTCTCCCTCATATAAAATTGCAATGATGATTACCGATCTTGTTATCAATTGCCTAGAGGATAATTTCACACAGAGATCCATTATTATTCCACACTCACTATTTGTAACATATTCTAACTTTATGTTGATAAAACCTATTTTTATATTTTAGCTCTTCAATATCATGCAAAGCTATCGTCTTTATACCCACAACGTAGTTTTATTTCTTGTTTCTAGATAAAAACAAATGCTCAGTATACGTAGAATCGTATCAGTGGCAGATAGGACTTGAGATAATATTGATCTTACCTTATCTCCTTGTGCGTTCGAAACTCCATACTTACCACTTCCATCTTTGAAAATTTCTACGATGATTCCTTGCACTTGGGGATTATCAGCAAGGTATTGTGAACTATGGAATTCACTATTCTGGGTACCCGACGGTACTTGAGGGGTATAGTGATTCGAATTGGGTATCTGATGGTGATGAGACAAAAGCTACAAGTGGATATGTCTTCACACTTGGTGGTGGTTCTGTTTTCTGAAAGTCTTGCAAGCAGACGATCTTAACGAGATCGACTATGAAAGTAGAACTCACAACATTAGACACGTCATGCATTGAAACAGAATGACTTCAAGAGCTTTTTAATGGATTTGCCAGTGGTTGATAAGCCAGTCCCAGCTATCTTTATGAACTGTGACAATCAAACAGTGCCAAGGCTAAGAGTTCAAAGGACAACATGAAATCCACAAAAGCATAAAAAAGAAGATTAAAATCAGTCAGAAAATCGAGAAACTCCGGAGTGACAGTGCTAGATTATATCCAGACCACTAAAAATCTAGCAAATGCCTTCACGAAAGGGCTATCGTGGATTGTGATAGAAAATGCATCGAGGGAGATGGGCATGAGACCCAGGTAAGTCGCCATGGGCGTAACCCAACCTATGTGATTAGAGATCCCATGAATTATGACCTGCGAAAACAACCTAGCGGTCAACTAAAGAGACTACCCTTACTAACCCACTACGTTGAAGATGCAATACTCTCGTAATCTATAAGGCAGGCTGACTTTTGTCTCAATGTGTTCCAAATCTTGTGTAAGCCCGACTGCTAGTCAACAATATATGAGGTTGGGTAATTTCTAGGAAGCTCATGAGAAGGTAAGGAGTATGACTAATAAGCTCCACCCGTGGGGTTTAGCCTTCGGCGGCCACGTATCAGCTAATAATAGGCGAAACTTCTGCACGCCAAACTGACAATTCAAGGTATAGTCCATTGTTCAGTTGTGAAGAAGTCTAATCCTGTTGCTCTAGGTGGAAGTTCAACTTGACAGACTCCACTAAAAATTCTGGTATATCAAACATTGTTTGAAACAGTTGACAAACTTATGTGCCTCGAGATCTGGTGGGGGATTGTTGGATTATAGATGGGCTTAGGCCTATATAAGACAATAATCCCTGGTTAATCTCTAAGGCCCATTTAGATGCATGACAAGTGATAGGAAGCTTAGTACCATACTGATAGTGGAGTGAGAGTGAGACCCCTTTATAAAGGCTGCTCTACCACATGCCATTGGGAGCTTGGGAAGATGCGTTGTACATGTGTGAGTAAATTGCTGAAAGCCACCACATTTGTGGCACAGATACTCCAAAACCATCACTTTTGCCAGAAGTTTCAAAAAACCACCACTTCCGCGGCAAGTGAATAACAGATTGCACTGATTCGAAATTGAGCCGCCTTTAACAGCAAAACTGACCGTTCAGGCCCACCTGTCGGGGCCACGTGGCATTTGCAAATGGGGGCGAGGAGACGGACGTTAGCCGGAGGGAGGGCGTGGTCTGTGGCCCACCTGTTGTGCAGCGGCGACCGGAGGAGGAGGAACACTGGCGGTGGCGCAAGGGATGGTGACGGCGCCACGACTCGGGGCGGGAAGAGGGGCAGTCGCAGCATAGGGTGCGGGGCGGCGGCGTCCTAGGCCATAGCCATTGATTTGGTCGGAGCCAAGCTCCCGCCCATGGCTGTAGCCGTCGATTCGGTCGGGGCCGAGCTCCCGCCCGTGGCCGTGGTCGTCGATTTGGTCGGAGCCGAGCTCCCGCCCTTGGCCGTGGTCGTCGATTTGGTCGGAGCCGAGCTCCCGCCCATGGTCGTGGTCGTCGATTTGGCCGGAGCCGAGCTCCTGCCCATGGCCGTCGCCGTTGATTTGGTCGGAGCCGAGTTCCCGTACCCGCACACGCGCTCAACGGCGAGCTCCGGCTGGCGTCGGCCATGAACCAAGCCCGACGACGACACCAGGGACAACTGCAAGGGAGCTCGTCCGCGCGTTCTCCATCGGAGCTCCCTACTTCTCCCCCTGTGGAGCATCGTCGGTGGTGGAACAGCGCCGGCGCATCTGGGCGGGAGAGGGTGAGGCTGTATGAATCGTCCCTGGGGTTAGGCTCATCGGCGCCGCTGGGATCCTTTGGCTCCACTCGCATCTCCGACGGCAGCGCCCCCAACTCGGAGGCAGCCTGCAGGAGGGAAGGCTCCCACGGCGGCGAGGAGCAGAGAGCTCCGGCGGCGGCCATGGCGAGATCTACTGTGGGGGCGGAACCAGCGGCTGTTGGTCGGTGTGTGCGTGGGCCCGAACCTATTTGCAAACGCCGCTAGTGTCCGTCTCTGCGCATCCACGCCCCTGGACCCGTAAGTGGGCCCAACTTGTCAGGTTTGCTGCTAGTCGCGGTTCACAGCTTGTTTAGTGCAATCTGTTATTCACTTGCCACGGAAGTGGTGGTTTTTTGAAATTTCTGGCAAAAGTGGTGGTTTTAGAGTATCCGCGCCACAAATGTGGTGGCTTTCAGCAATTTACTCTACATGTGTGCTCCTCCTCCTTCGCCACCCGCGCACCCCGCCTAAGACGTTGGACCGTGGGCTGTTCGCAGACTCGGTCGTGGCCCAGGCCCGTCTACCCAACGACCTATATAAGAAGGCACTAGCCAGTAGAGTGACCTAGTTCATGTTGGGAAACGTTGTATGGAAAACAAAAAATTTCTACGCACATGCAAGATCTATCCATGGAGATGCATAGCTACGAGAGGGGGAGAGCATCTTCATACCCTTGAAGATCGCTAAGCGGAAGCGTTTATCAATGCTGTTGATGTAGTCGTACACCTTCACGATCCGACCCAATCAAGTACCGAACATACGGAACCTCCGTGTTCAGCACACGTTCAGCTCGATGACGTCCTCGCCTTCTTGATCCAGCAAGAGGGACTAAGTAGTAGATGAGTTCCAGCAGCACGACGGCGTGGTGATGGTGTCGGTGAAGAACAATCTCCGCAGGGCTTCGCCAAGCACGATGAAAACTATGACGGAGGATAAACTAGAGGGGACGGGGTTGCTGGCACACGGCTTGGTGATTCTTGATGTGTTCCAGGTGCTAGCCCTGCCCCTCTATTTATATGTTGAGCCTCGAGGTCGTAACTTGGAGAAAGAGCCTCCTCAAAATCGGTTTTGCCCGCAAGGAAGAGTCCTTCTCGGACTTCCAGGACCAGACGCCATAGTCCTTGGCGTTTGGCCCAGACGCCATGGACCTCGGCATCTGGCCCAGTGCCAGACGCCAGGGTCTCTGGCATTTGGCCCCCTGGCCTCCACAAAATTCCTTCTGCACCGACTTAAAGCCCTGTGGGCCTTACCCCCTGTCCTAACCATATGATCCTATATATCAATCTTTACCTCCAGATCATTCCGGAGCTCCTCGTCGTGTCCGTGATCTTATCCGGAACTCCGAACAACATTCGGTTACCAACATACATAACTCATATAATACTATATCGTCAACGAGCGTCAAGCGTGCGGACCCTACGGGTTTGAGAACTATGTAGACATGACCGAGACACCTCTCCGGTCAATAGACAATAGCGGAACCTGGATGCCCATATTGGCTCCTACATATTCTACGAAGATCTTTATCGATCGAACCTTATAACAACATACATAATTTCCTTTGTCCATCGGTATGTTACTTGCTCAAGATTCGATCGTCGGTATCTTCATACCTAGTTCAATCTCGTTACTGGCAAGTCTCTTTACTCGTTCCGTAATACATCATCTTGTAACTAACTCATTAGTCATTTGCTTGCAAGGCTTCATGATGTGTATTACCAAGAAGGCTCAGAGAAACCTCTCCGATACTCGGAGTGACAAATCCTAATCTCGATCTATGCCAACTCAACAAACACCTTCGGAGATACCTGTAGAGCATATTTATGATCACCCAGTTACGTTGTGACGTTTGATAGCACACACGGTATTCCTCCGGTATCCGGAAGTTGCATAATCTCATAATCGAAGAAATATGTATTTGACATGAAGAAAGTAATAACAATAAACTGAACGATCATTATGCTAAGCTAACGGGTGGGTCTTGTCCATCACATCATTCTCTTAATGATGTGATCCCGTTATCAAATGACAACACATATTCATGGTTAGGAAACCTTAACCATCTTTGATCAACGAGCTAGTTTGGTAGAGGCTTACTAGGGACGCAGTATTTATTTATGTATTCACACATATATTTAAGTTTTTGATCAATACAATTCTAGTATGAATAATAAACTTTTATCATTAATAAGGAAATATAAAATAACAACTTTATTATTGCCTCTAGGATATATTTCCTTCAGTTCAGTTCACTAACTCCCTCTTGCACAATTCTAGCCGTCATCTACTGGTCCTCTCTCTGTGCTGCTTCCAGCGATCCCATCCCGACGACCGCGCGCACAGTTGGTCGAGAGAGCAGGTGCCTCCGGAACCTTGTCGTTCGAGACCCGGCCCGGGAAAACGGTAATAAGGTTTTTGGGGGAGAGTCTCGACGCGACTTCTCCCAATCCGTCCCCGCCTCTGTTTGTCTCTGCTTCCACTACTTTCCTTGCAATGTCTCCATGGCTGACGACGAAGCCGGCAAGAAGAAGGCCTCAATCAATGCCAAGGCTGTCGCTGCCGCCGCCGTGTTGGCCTGGCCAACTGGAAGGTATGCATGACTCATTCATCCCCTATTTACTCGTTCATGTGTGGTCGTATATATATTTGTTCATAGATGTTTTGATGTACGATACATGCTCACATGCTTAGGTATCAGTATGAGATGCATATCATATTTTCCATGTTTACTGTATACTCATATATTACATTAGTCGAGAAAATGTTAATATTTCCATCGATCCTCTCGCTGTCGCATGTAGCAAGCTGTTTGCTCCCATGTGGTACCGGTGGAACCAGAAAAAACACAACGAAGTTGGACAGTAGACCAGCTTCAGTTTCATGTGAGGAGGCTGACTGCAGAATCTGCAGAATTTCGCACGCCCAAACCAAGGTCCAAGCTGCGCAAACACAGAGGTGCAAGTGTCCGTCCACCGGTGGGAGTGATTAAAGTGAACACGGACGCGGCGCATTCCCAGCGATGGCGACGTAGTTTTTTTGAGAGTCAAAGCATAGCTTTCTTACGTGAACGAGTTCGGCATATCGCCTAGTACAACTCCAGCCAGGCGAAGTCCCAGGCGACTCGTCTAGGTTTCCTTAGCCTCTCGCCGGCGCCGCCGGTCCGCTTCGTCTCCTATGGTTTTAGAACCATGAAGGCGCGGCGAATCCCGGCACTTGCCGGCGAGAGGGCTCCGTTTTTACGTTTTTTTTTTCTGTTTTATTAGGGTTTGTGTCATGTTCAGGAAGATGAGGCAGGGATGATTTTTTGAAGAGGAATAAAGTTCTCCTCACCTAGTCTCTCCTGGTGGTGCTTCTAGCATCTTCAGAGGGCGTGTGGAGGTGTATCTCCGACGGATCTTGTAGGATTCGGTCGGTGTTTGTCTTAGATGGATCCGCTTGAATCCGGTCTTTGTTCTTCTATGTCAGTATGTCTGCAGGTTAGATCCTTTCGATCTACGATTCTCTTAATCGGCGGCGGTTGCTGTTCTGGTGTGCTGGTCCTATTGGGCCTTAGCACGACGACTTCCCGACTGTCTACTACAACAAGATTTGTCCGACTCCGATGATGGAGGAGCGATGACACCGGCGCGCCTTTGACTCGCTCTAGTGATTGTAGTCGTCGCTAGATGGTCTACGGACCTAGATGTATTTTTTACTTCCGGATGCTCAGCTTTGCCAGTCATGCATGCTAATACCTCCCCGGTATGGTCTGGTGCAACAACCCTCCAAGCAGACTCCAAGCTCCCTGGCACATGAGCCCCATCAATATTAAACTTCAGCACATCTTCTTCAGGTGGCCTTCATTTTCCTTCCTCCTTTGGTGGATTTTGCTTATGTTTCCCGACAACTTCCCAATATTCCATGGCGGCCACGTATGTGCTGTGGCGATCTCCTCTGGCCGTACCCTTCCTTCGTTCTTTCTGATGCGGTTCCTCTCATTTCACCACTCCCACCAGAAGTACAAAATCTGCACACGGTCCTCCATCTTCAGTGACCAAAGATGATCCATGACAGGTTCCACTGAATTATAGGCCTCTAGCTTCATTCTGACAGCTTCCGTTCCCATGACTCGCCACACTGCCTTCACCTCCTTGCATCGTACAATAAATGTCCTCCGATGGCGACGTAGTTTTAGAAGCTGCGGACGCCTTGCACGCTGATGGAACAATTGCCCGCGCCCCTCCGTGAAGCCTGCAGACCATCACGGCATTGAGAGGCCTGGTACTCAAACAGGCCCTCGCCTTCACTGCGTATGATAATGCGAGCCCTGGGTCAGCTTTCCAGGGACATCAAATTCCTTCTGGAGACAAGTTTTATCTAGTTATATAAAGTGTCCAGTATAGGCCCGGAGCATGTAACAAGCCTGCTCATTTTCAAGCAGCTTTGGGTGTGGCTAAAGTGGCCGATGACCATCATATACGGGTCTGTTTGATGTAGCAAATGCTGTGGCCAGCAATTCATCAGGAGTTTGAAAACCACAAACTGGCCTTACATAGCTATAAAGGATCAAGTCCAAGTGTACATTCAGAAAATGGTCTGCACCTTCCCAGCTCAGGAATTACAAATCTCTACTTATCATTTGCAATACAACATGCCATTAGCGTGCCAGTAATTTTACTTGATTGATGGCACAATCTCATTGAAATCTTGCTAATTTTACTTGATTGACGGCACAATCTCATTGAAATCTTGGTCTTTTTGCTGGCCCTTGATCAATGATGGGGTCAATTGCAGGAGGCAATGGCTCCGAGGCCAACAGATCATCTGGCCCTTTCTCTTGTTCTGATGGGACATAACCATCCGGAAAGGGTGGAGGGGGAGGAGCAGGAGGCAGCTGCCAAGAAAGATGTCAAAAGTCCAGAGTAATTAGTAAATGGTTGACAAGGAGGTTCATGAACACACTTGGGAGTAAGATACAGCAGCAGAACTCGCATAAGGTGCATCAGACACAACTTTCTTGGGGACACACAATATGCATCAGTACATCTCATGTGCCTAGTGCACCGTATGTCTCCCCAATTTGCTTTTGCGTAACGGCCACCATCATGTTATCTAAAAATGATGTTACCTTTCGTTGCAAAGACATGAGGATGTGATCCACTCGTTTCAACTCCTTCAAGTCAATTGTTTCCTTTTGGGCCTTTGATTCAGAAGCTGCCGCATCAGCCTCTGTTTCCGCTGTAAATAACAAAACAAAAATTCCAGTTATGCTACTTTTGTTTCGCAACTTGCAGTAAATAAAAAGAATTGTAACATAAAAAGAATTAACATGTAAGTTGTGAAGTACAGCAGCGGCAAGGAACCAATTTCCTGCAGGTGATCTTGCATGAACAACGCCAAAGTGCTAACTATCATTATTACAGATTATCAAAATTCAAGATAAGTAGTAGTTCAATCAACAATCTGTAATGCTAAATTTTATTTGTTTCAAACAGTGTATCCGTTCACATGGACTCAAACTTTATCTGGTAACTTCCAACCTACAAACAAAAACAAATTTCTTTGAACAGTTAAGCATATAAACTCCAATAACATAGAGAGAAATAGATATAAGAAAACCGGCGACAAAAAATAATGAATTATCTCTACTACATTGAAGGGGAGTTTGTTGGTTTCGCTTCCACCCCTCCCACCAATTTTTTTTCAAAACCATGCGATAACCCTCATTAAGTTTTTTTTTTCAAACTGACCCCCACCTCCTTTTTTCTGGGAAAAGAAATCCCGTGAAAAACAATCAACAGAAATCAAATAAATCGCCAATAGCAAGAAATCTCTTGGAAGCAAACAACAAAATCAACTCACGTAGTTATACGTACACAATCCCAATCACATCATATCTTTGTTTACCTTCGCCGATGGATTCCATCCCCACAGCATATCTCAATCTCAACCCAATAAAAAATTTCCTACGTTGAACCACTAGAATAAAGTTGCCCCTGTTGCAACGACGGGTATTTAGCTAGTATTCCATTTTATTCTTGGAGCTTTACTCTTAGAAAACAAAAAAATTGCCTATATCTAATTTTTTACCTGCAGAACTCATAATTTTGCAAAACATACGACTAAAAGTTGCAAAAGGCCATTTAACTAAAAGTTGCAAAAGACCATTTAACTAAAAGTTGCAAAACCTATGCACAAAATCTCATTTCCATTCATAATAATAATAAGAATTGTCCATTTAACCCAAATTTTTGCCTTTGTGCCGCCACCTACTGCTGGCTGCAAACACACCAGCTATAGCTGCACATGCCATAGCATAATAAACGGCTATCACACACTGATCAGTGCTAACTGCAGTTGACGAACCATGTTATAGAAACCAGATTCCCCAGAATTATGGATCCTGCTGGTACCAGATTTCAGAAATTGATAGGTTTTGGAGAATAACAGCGGTTTAATCAAGGCTAGAAACTGAAGCTTGACCGAAGAACTTAACAGAAATGAACTTTATTACTGAGTGAATAGAGCTTCAGAAAATCTGAACCCCTAGCCCAGTCAAAATAGAGTAAGCAATCTTTGGAGAGAAAGGGTAAATTGGCTATTTGAAATTAGTTTAACCATGGAAATCTGTCAAGAAACCAAAAAGGAACTTGAATTTTTTTTCTTTCACGAAGGAGTAAGGAATTAAATTCGGGACCGCTGAAAAGAAAATAGAGATGACTTTAGAGTTAGCATCTTTTAGGTCAACCTGCTGATTCTGAAACTTTGCTGCTAGGCATAAATCTCAACTCCTCTAGAAAATGAATATTTTTTTGTGAACCTAATGACGAACCAATTACTGCATTATCCTGACCAATTGTACCACTGCTTGTTAGCTTCATTCTTCCAGTCACGAACTACAATGCATAAAATCAGCTGGATGCTCAATACAAGTATATATTTCGCAGGCGATACAATAACTGGCCAAAACTACATCATGCATAAGTGATGTTTATTCAAGTAAGAAAAAGGGTAAAAGAAGAGGTAAAGAAGTGGATAAAATGTGAAGACCATACCATTACCAATCTTCTCCAATTTTGAGCATGCCGTAGAAAATGCTTTTGATATGTGATGCATAGCCCTACTCTGAAATGCCACAGGAGCAGAAAAGGGGAAACATTAATCAACCTAACACTCTGCAACTCGGATTGGCAAAATCACAGAAAAATTGTGCGAATGAAATAGCTCAACAATATACCACATTGCCATCGTTGTCAGTGAGTGAACTATAGAACCTCACTGCAGAATTTCTGAAAAAAAAAAGAATAAAAGGCTCTGGAGCTTTACTATGCGGGAGGCGAAAACGCTGCCAAGCAGGGGCGCCTGGTAGATGGAGCCGTCGAGGATGTAGTAGGCGAGCAAGGCGTCAGACTTCTCGGCGTTCGTCCTCTTCTGCTTGCGCATCACGAACAGGTGCGGCTCCATCACTTCGCTCAGCACGTACTCCAGCCCGGTCATCTTCCTGCGACCACCACAAGGAACGGAGCAATGAGTGACCCTCGCTACCGGCGAATTGGGCAGCGAGAGAGGAGGAGCGGGGAGGGGGAGCTAGGGTTTTACGTGAGCTGGGACATGTCGAGGGGGTGGATTTGGCGCGAGCGGAGGGACTCGTTGTTGCAGGTGATGTCGTAGAAGGGGGAGAGGGCGAAGTAGTCGAAGACGAGGTTGCGATCCAGCGGGTAGGTGTTGAGCCACAGCTGGTCGCGGAAGCAGATCCCCGTCATGTCCGTCCCCGGCGGGGGCGGGAGCGCCGCCGGGCCGTCGGCCGGCGGCGGTGGGGGCAGCGGCGTCGCCGACATCGCCCGGCAACAAAATCCCCAAGGGGCACCGCCGAAGTGCAGTTATGTGAAGATGCTGCGGGATCTGGGTCGCTGGTTCGCCGCTGCTGTGTGCCGGTAGGGTCGTGCCGTCGTGGGTCGGCTTCGGCCGACTCGCCGAGTCGCCGCGCTGCTGTGTGGGAGGCGGCTGATGCGCGTGCCGGCGGCCGGTGGGCGGCACCGCGGCGGACGGCGGCTGTTGCGACGGTGCCCGGTGGCGGCTGAGCGCTGCGTGCGTGCCGTGAGCTTGGGCTATGGGCTGCTGCGTGCTGCGTGCTGTCTGCTGCTGTGCGCAGTGGTCAGAGTGTGGGCTGGGCCTAGGTATAATTTCTCTTTCTCCAGCGCTGCACGGACCCGAACTGGGCCGGGCCAGGAAACGCAGCCAGACACAGCGAGGTTTATAGATCGCAAAATTTTCTCAAAAAAAAAAAGATCGCAAAAAATGCAGCAGAGTCAGGATTCGGTCTCTGACCGCCACCGCAGTAGCATTCGAACTCAGCCACTACGCCGACCTTAGTATGCTGTTTATTTTAGGGACAAACTGTCTTTAGTATATACCCAGACTGTTATACTTATTATTTTATGATAAAATGAAAAGAAAAAGGAAATGAATGGACAATATAAAAAAGTGAATTTCAAAGAAAGTTCATAAAATTGAAAAGGTTCGTAAAAACTGAAAAAATATCATGAATTTGAGAAAACTTCAAATATTTGAAAAAAGTTTGCAAAATTTAGGATGAAGTTCATGAAATTTCAAAAAAAAGTTCACAATTTTGGAAAAAGTTCACCCATATTGAATAAAAAGTTCACCAACTTTAAAAAGTTCATCGACTTTGAATAAAAAAGTTCATCAAATTTGAAAAAAAATAGTTCAATGGTTTTGAAAAAAGTTCGTTGATTTTGAAAAAGTTCATTGATTTGAAAATAGTTCATCGAAATTGAAAAAAAGTTCATCAATTTTGAAAAATAGTTTGTTGATTTTGAAAAAAAAAGTTCATGAAAATTTAAAAAAGGTTAATCAAATTTGAAAAAGTTCATAGAATTTCAAAATAGTTCATCGAATTCAAAGGGGTGCAGGGGGAACCTGGTCATACAAAAAGGAAAAAAACAGAATACAAAAAAGGAAAAAAAGAAAAAGAGTGAATAAAAGAGAGGAAAGTTTGTAAATTTTCAGAATCGGCTGCATGTTGGGGTGGTAACAGAAGCATGTCGCGACGGGTGAGGTATGAGGTTCGAGTAGCAACGTAGTCCATTACTCCCTCCGTTCGGAATTACTTTCATCGGAAATGGATGTATCTAGACTAAAAATATAGAAGAAAAAACTCAGGCACCCCTACATGGGCCGGCCCAGCACGGAGCGCTGCAGGCACCAGTTTGCGAAATGCACACAAACGGGCGCCTGCAGTGCTAAATAGGAAATGCCCAAGTTGGCCCTCACTTTTTTTGAGTGCTACCACACATGCCTCCGACAAACTAACCCTACCCAAAACCCTTTCCCCACTCGTGCCCTTTCCCGTCTGAAGCGTCAACGCCGCATTCGGACCAGAGCGGACGCGACCTCTCACTGGAGCCAGCATTAAAGCGGCGTGCCAGTCGAGAGCGTCGTTTGCACCGCATCCTGGTGCACGCGCCTTCTCCGCGTTCAAATGATAAACCGTTCGTCTGCCTCCCTTCGTTAATCATGTTCGGTAGCCGAGAAACCTACTCCAACGCCGCCCGTCCATCTGTCTGCCGATCACTATTAACCACATCGCCACCAGGTCTGCCATCCGCCTGTTATTTAAACGCCCGGGCCAACAACAACGGCATCCAACCTCCTCCGCTCCCTGCCTCCTCTCGGTACCACACCCGACGTGGCCTCCTCGAGCTCCGAAGGCCTGCATGCGGGACAACCTCTCGTTTGAATTAAAGAAGGAGATAGCCGCCACTGCGGCCGACAGGCGGACGAGCTCTCCAATGGCCAGCATTGCGGATGATCCGGTGCCACCATCCTCGTCATCCCATGTAGACATCGCCATGGGCGAGGTGCGGGCTCACTACACCGATGTGGTGTTGGAAGGATGGGAAGCCACGTTCAGTAGCACAGATCTACCAGGCCTACAACCTTCACCTTTTCCGCGAGCACAAGCACACGGAGGAGCAACTCGCCACCGCCACGGGCATCATGACAGCTGTAGACATGGACGAGCAGGAGGCTCTGCTCCTATCCTACCACTGCGCCCGCGACATCCGTCGTGAGCGCTTGCAGTACCGTCTCCTACAGACGGAGAAAGAAAGCCACATTTCAAGAGATTGACGAGGCGGCGAATGAAGTGTACAACAAGGACGAGGATGACGTCGCCAGCTCCGCATCGGTCGCGTCCTCCACCATGACAATGAAGCAGGCACATCCGCGGGCACCGCCGGCAACAAGGAAGCGTAGAGCATGGAAGGACGTCGGCACTCGGTTCCCACGAAGTCCATCACTTCTCCCCTTCCGTTGAAGCTAAGCTTTGGTGGGCTCATCATCATCGTTCGATTAGCCACTTGCTGGTTTTCGCGGAGGCTGGGCTTCATTTTTCGGGGCTCATGGTCGTCCGACGAGTTGGTAGACATGGGAAGCGTGCAGGGGCAATCATTAGACTAGTGTTTAGTCCAAATATATCGAAAACAAAACGCATGTGCTCCGATTTGGATGAAGATTAGTCGTTTTAAAAAAAGCATCCAGGTTTTAATTAAATTCATTTGTTTTGTTTAAATTTGCATCAAATTTGTTTAGTTCCGATAAATTCCATTTGAAAAGTCTCCGGACATTTGCGGCTGTGGTTGGATGGCTAGCTCCCGCATCAGTGTTTGCCGACTGCTCCCCATCGGCCCGGCCCCCATAGCCGGCTCTCGCATCAGTATCTACACACATTTGTAGGCCTTTTAAATTGAGATATTCACAATTTTTTTAAAAAAAATCCTCATTAAAAAAATTCTAAATTTTAAAAAATGTTCATGAAATTAGAAATATAAGAGTAAAAGAATAAGGAACCAAAAAAATCAAAAGATAGAAAAAAAATTCAAGGTTCTAGAACCTTCCCAAAACGGTGTGAAGGAAAACAAAGAAATGGGCGGCGAGCAGCTCTGATTGTCCATGTTAGGGGAATAGGATCCCCAATATCCGTTGGTGCTTCCGGAAGCGCGTGAAAATATTTTTTGAAATGCCAAGAAAAATTCAATAAAAAATCTATGTGGTTCTTTGTCACATCCAAGTGCTACATATAAATTTGTAGGCAAAAAAAAATTAAACATTTTGATCTTTGCAAAAAAAAAAAAACCACCAAACGTCATTCCAGAATGTCATGCTAAATTTGTTTTTCTTTTCACCAGGGAAACACCGCTGCTCGTTTTGCATGAATCTTTTTAAGGATGTTTGAGACACTAACACGATCATCTAAAAAATCAGAATTTTTAATAATATTATAATATCTTTTTTGTTTACTATTCACGCGGAAGCCCGCGCTCCAGGGAGGCAAAACGCCATTCGATAGGATCCACCATTCAACGGTCGCACCGCGGTTTGACAGTCTCGATTGACGGTCGGACATGCATGCATGCATGGTTGTTTCCCTTGGAATCGATTGCGTCGTCGATCAGGTCTCCCGGGTGCCACAAATCTCAGCACGACTTTCATTTCCTCACGCGTTGACGAGCTTTGCTCGTTCCTGCTACAAAAACGAGCCACTACTATCGCTCACAACAATAACGTCAAAATAGAACTAACATGGCAAAAGGAAAAACGTCAAAATAGAACCAACATGGCAGCTCCATGCATCCAGATGAGGCGAAAACAGGAATGGATGCATGCATCGACCCACCACACGTTCCAAAAGCCCCTCGTGTGTTTTCTGATTGATTTTCCAGAAGTTGCACCTACGTCGTACGTGCTTGGATGGACTAATTATTAATCCCGTGGGCGGTTGGCGCAAAGGGTTCAAGGCTTTGAGCCTTTGACGCTGTCGTCGTCGCAGCATGCATGACAGCGACCAACCAACGGTTAATAACAAAAACAGTTTTGCTAAAGCACATCTAAATGTGCCATAAGTATTGCACATCTAAATCATATATCATTGATCTTACGTTGAGATTTATGTAGATATTTTTTTTCTTTTTTTCTTTGTGCTTGATTCACTTACTTAAATGTGCAATAATCAAAGCACATCTAGATGTGCTCTAGACACTCCCAAACAAATAAATTAATCGATCTAGGGGCAACTGCATGTGCATGGGCGGCTTCTGCCAAAGCCTCCACTTTCCATAGCGATTGCCGATTATAACTTTGACAAGAAGCTAATCATATGTATGGAACCATGCACATCAGCACACGCATCGTCGACCGGGCTCGATCTTGTCGCCCATACGTACGATCTATAAATACCTCGTGCGTCTGCTTGGAGTTGCCATCATCGGTCCATTCCATCCCACACATTAGTTTCCACATTTGCTCAAGCAGCAGCTTCATAACTTGTGGCTCGCTTCTTAACTAATCTCCGACGGTTCACGGTCGAGCTGAGCAGAGCTCGGTGAGTGGCGACGGCCGTCGGCCGGCGATGGGTATGGCTAAGATACCGGTGGTGCTTTGGTTACTTGGGGCGGTGTTAGCGCTAGGAGTTTCCGTTAGCCCCGCTCAGGGCGCCAAGACTCGCTACCACGATTTCTTTGTAAGTCTGCTTGCATTTATTCGCATTCATTTCTATCTAGTAATATCAATTTCTCTTAATTAACATGTACACATGCCATCTCAGCATATGATCATAAACTTACTTGTGGCGTTCGTGCATCCTGTTTGGCAGATTAAAGAGAGCAACCACACGAGGCTCTGCAAGGAGAGGACCGTCCTCACCGTGAACGGCCAGTTCCCCGGCCCCGCCATCTACGCGCGCAAGGGCGACCTCGTCATCGTCAACGTCTACAACCAAGGCGATAAAAACATCACCATCCACTGGTAAGTTATAGTTAGCCTGGCTGCCGGCCGTTCATTGCATATAACCATCAGAAAACCTATCTTCTGACGTGACATATGTGTACACAGGCATGGTGTTGACCAGCCACGCAACCCGTGGTCCGACGGGCCGGAGTACATTACCCAGTGTCCCATCCTCCCCGGCGGCAACTTCACCTACCGGGTCATCTTATCCGAGGAAGAGGGTACGCTCTGGTGGCACGCGCACAGCGACTTCGACCGCACCACAGTCCATGGCGCCATTGTCATCCACCCCAAGCTCGGAACCACCTTCCCTTTCAAGAAGCCACACAAAGAGATACCCGTCATCCTTGGTATATTCATTACTTCCATCCATGCTTATCTTGAAGCCAAGTTGTCGTTGCTTGAATGTCGTTAACTTGATATGTTCCATCTCATGCATGCAGGTGAGTGGTGGAATGCTGACGTGAACCATCTGCTCGAGGAGGCGCAGCGGACCGGCGGCGAGATCAACATCTCGGACGCGAACACCATCAACGGACAGCCGGGGGACCTGTTCCCGTGCTCCAAGGCCGGCACCTACAAGATACCGGTGCAGCACGGCAAGACGTACCTGCTCCGGATCATCAACGCGGGGCTCTCCAACGACCTCTTCTTCGGCGTCGCCGGGCACAACCTCACCGTGGTCGGCACCGACGGCCACTACACCAAGCCGTTCGCCGTCAAGCACATCATGATTGCGCCGGGACAGACCATGGACGCACTCCTCCAAGCCAACCGCGCTGACGGCGGCCGGTATTACATGGCCGCGAGGACGTTCGCGTCCAACCCCAACATCGAGGTCAACAACAGCACCGCCACCGCCATCGTGGAATACATGGACGACGCACCGGCGCGTGGCCGGCCGGAGTTCCCTGCCAACCTTCCGGGCGTCAACGACATCGACTCGGCGACGGCATACACGGCGCAGCTCCGGTCGCTGGGCAGCAAGGACCACCCGGTGAACGTGCCGAGGAAGGTCGATGAGCGCATGCTCGTCACCATCGCCGTCAACGTGCTCCCCTGCGCGCCCAACGAGACGTGCGGGGGCCCCGGCGGCAACCGCTTAGCGGCGAGCCTCAACAACGTCAGCTTCGCGAGCCCGGCCGTCGACATCCTCGGAGCCTACTACCGCTCCGTCCGTGGCGTGTTCGACACAGACTTCCCCAACAAGCCGCCCTTCTTCTTCAACTTCACGGACGTCGACAACGACCCCGTCGAGCGCTGGGCCACCAAGCGCGGCACCAAGGTGAAGGTGGTGGAGTACGGCGCCGTCGTGGAGGTGGTGTTCCAGGACACCTCCATCCTTGGCGCCGAGAACCACCCCATGCACCTGCACGGCTTCACGTTCTACGTGGTAGGGAGAGGGTTCGGTAATTTTGACGAGCAGAAGGACCCGGCCACCTATAACTTGGTCGACCCGCCGCACCAGAACACCGTCTCCGTGCCCAAAGCTGGCTGGGCCGCAATCCGATTCCGCGCAACAAATCCTGGTGAGTCAACTATATATATTCAGGTTCTGGGCAATGGCTATGCATTCTTTGGAACGAATTAATCAAGTGCAATCTCTAATATTTTGTGTATTTGCTCTTGTTTAGGTGTGTGGTTCATGCATTGCCATTTTGATCGCCATGTGCTGTGGGGAATGAACACTGTCTTCATCGTGAAGGATGGCAAGGCTCCTGAAGCTAAAATGTTGCCTCCGCCTCCCAACATGCCTACCTGCTAAACAATCCACATGGGAAAAGGCAGACATGTGCAGGACAATCAGACCGGAAAATTGTTGTTTAGTTGACTGATTTTTATCATTGATTTATTATATTGTTTATCATTTAAGCTTATATAGGTTTGTGTGGAATAAAGGGGATAGTTGACTCCCATGTGATCAGCAGTCTTGATTTTTCTTTTTATTTGGATGGATGAGAAAAGTAATTTATTTAAAGTGTAAATGTGTTTCTTGTACTATTCGATAACTATATATGAATTAAATAATGTTTTATTACGAATTCCGGTTATATGCACATTTCCATTTCAAGCAACAGTTCTAAAAGGACTCCTCGTCCTTTCAATAAAAACAGTTTTTTTTCTCAAGAGTACGCCGAAGGCGTACCTTATCTTTATAGAAGAGGAGGAAAATCATGTACAAGAAGCCAGAGATGGAACAAACCTCCACCTCACGCACTCACCCTTACCCCCACACTTACCCTATACCAACACTCTCACAAAACGTAGTGCTCCACCTAGACCCGCCGCCTTCCACGCCTTGATCTCATCCAAAATGGCCGTGGCCAGGCCCTGCGCCTGCAGTTGTTGGCGAGTCCTGTTGAAAACTCTCGCGTTCTGTTGCTTCCATATCGCCCAGATTGTGGCAATGACTAGAGTGTCAAAACCACGTTTCCCACTCTTCGTAAATAAGCTCCTATCCTCAAGCCACCATTCCAACAAAGTGTCCTGAGGTTCCAGATATAGTGCCATACTTCTCTAGCGTACACGCACTGCACTTATATGTGTTCCGCGTTATCTTCCTCTTGAAGACACAAGTAGCAGGCCGAGGGCTCCTCCTGCAGACCATGTCGCGCCCTCCTATCTGATGTCCAAATGCGGTGCTGCACTGCCATTCAGGCAAAGAGTTTACACTTGAGAAGCGCCCAACTTTTCCAGATGCAAGAAGCAAATGGCACCCTCTCTGCCCCAATACACAATCTGTGATAGGTGGACCGAGCCGTGTACCGACCGGACGGGTCCGCCGGCCAAGAAAACACATCCTCACTGGTAGGATCCCCGATTACCGTGCTAATGGCCAGGTTGAGATGTAAGAGTTGCAGATGACTCCCAAAATTTAGCTCCCCGTTTAGGTCCGATAGCCACCTTCCATTGGTCAACCCCTCCTGCACCGTCCTTCTGTTAACGGTACGCGTGTCCACTCGGGCGTGCAAAAGTGGCGCAATGTCCTTGACGGCAAGTCCAAATATCCATCTATCTCGCCAGAACAGCACCTTATCTCCTCTGCCCACAACAATGTGAACGAGACTGTCGAACACCGCTCTCGCATCTCGGTCCACCAGCATCGAGAGCCCTTGCCACGGCCTCCCAGGGTCAGTACGTCGAAGCCACTCCCATCGAACGCGTAGTGCCAGGCTTTGGAGCCACAGGTCCCGCACCCCGAGACCACCAAGCCAGGTAGGCTTGCACACCAAGTTCCAAGCAACCAGACATTGGCCTCCATTTGCCTTGTTCTTGCCCACCCAAAAGAAGTCGCGCATCCACTGATCAATCTCTTTGAAGACCCAGAGCGGATCATCATCAATCATGAAGTGGTGGATTGGTTTTGCCGCGATCACTGACTTCACCAGCACGAGCCTACCGGGACGGTGCAAAAGCCATCTTTGCCACGCCGGGGCAAAGCCCTTAGCATGGTCCAACATGGGCTTCCATTCGGCTCTCGTCACCTGTCGTATAGCCAATTGCAACCCAAGATATTTACAAGGGAAGGTCCCCATGCGGCAACTAAGCATCAACTCCACCCGGTTCCTATCTTCGTCATCACCATGTATCATGACCGCTAGAGATTTACTTTAGTTCACTCTCAAACCCGATGCGTCACCAAATGCCTTAAGAGCAGCCGTGATGAAGTTGAGATCCGACACCCTTGGTTTCACAAATAGGGCGACATCATCGGCATAAATAGAGACCGATTGGTTGGCCGTGATGCCCACAAAGGTGTTGATCACTCCCAAGTTCGACGCCTTCACCATTATCTTGGAGAGAACATCCATGGCAATCACAAACAGCAAGGGCGAAACTGGATCGCCTTGCCTTAAACCTTTGACATGAACGAAACTTTGGCCTGGCACACCATTTACGAGCACTTTGGTGTTGGCAGTCTTAAGAAGAATGCCAATCTGCTCACACCATTTATGACCAAAGCCTTTACTTCTCATCACCTCAAAAAGGAAAGGCCAAGCGAGGGAGTCAAATGTGTGTGATATATCCAACTTGAAGAAAACTCCCCCCTCCTTTCTTGCATGGATTTTCCTTTCAACTTGTCTTACTAAGAGAAAGTTATCGTGTAAATGCCTCCCACAAATAAATGCCAATTGGTTCGGCGTCACAATCTCTTTCATCCTCCTCCAAGCCTTGTTTGCCAGCATTTTTGCAAAGATCTTGGCCGCGCTATGGGTGAGGCTTATCGTCCTAAAATCCCCTACTTCCTCGGTGTTAGACTTTTTAGGAATGAGCACAATGTGTGCCCGGTTGAGCCTGTCAAACCCTTGTCCATCTCCCACATAGAGCTTGAGAAACACCGCCATCACATCTTGCTTAATGATATGCCAAGCCTTTTGGAGAAAAGCATTTATAAAACCATCCGGTCCCGGGGCCCTATCCGGCGGCATCTCCTTGATGGTATTCCAGACTTCTTCCTCCATAAAAATTGCATCCAGCTCCGAGAGCTCGTGTTCCTCCATCTCCAAGAACTGAAGGTTCACATCTGCCTCCCGCATGGACGCACGTCCCAGCATGTTCTCATAAGCCTCTGTGAAGATATGTTCCTTCCTCTCTTGGTGCGTAACCAGCTCCCCATTGTGCCTCAGGTGCGGGATGAAATTCTTTGTCCTCCGACCGTTCGCCACAGCTTGGAAGAGTTTGGTATTCCCATCCCCTTCCCTAATCCAACGAAGGCGCGACCGTTGCCTCTCGATCATGCGTTGAAGGGATGCCAAGCCCAACACCAACTTCTTAAGCATACTTCGCAACCAACGCTCTTCCACCGTCAAACTATGGTCCTCCATAGCCCTATCCAGCCGTAGAATGACATAGTTTGCGATCACCAACTGGACCTTGATATTTCCAGATTTTCTCTGTCCCCAAGCTTGCAGAGCCACCATAGTGTTTCTTAGCAACGCATCAAGCCGTTTGAAAGGGTCAACAATTTCATCATCGTACACCCAAGCATCCTTAACCGCCTGCTCAAAACCCTCCAACCAAATACAATATAACTCAAAATGAAACCTTCTCTTAGCACAGAAAGGTGCCGAAGTGGAGAGATGGAGCGGAGCATGGTCCGAAATGTTCGTAGACAACGCTTGAAGAAGGACATCCGGAAAGTGCAACTCCCACTCCACCGAGACGAGGACCCTATCAATCTTGGTCATCACCACTTGATCCCTCTCATTAGACCAAGTAAATCGCCTCCCGTGCATGTAAATCTCCTTGAGCTCATTGTTATCCACAAACGTCCTAAGCCTCCTCATCATATTACAGTTGAGATTCACATTATCCTTCTCATTGGCATTAAGGATCATGTTGAAATCCCCAAGGACCATCCACGGTCCCGGGCACAAGTCACGTCTTAGCTGGAGTTCAGCCAAGAATTGAGTCTTGAGCTCATCACCTTGGGGGCCGTACACCACGGTAAGCCACCAATCTCACCCATCCTTATTATGCAACTGTCCCGTGAGGGCAAAGTTATCAAAGGTAAAGTTATCCATCGCCAAAACGGATGTGTCCCATCCGACAAGAATGCCACCCCTAGTATCCGTCGCCGGCAAGTAAGCAAAGCCATCAAAGGATGGCCCTATACATTGCATAACCACGAAGACATCGATTACATCAAGTTTAGTCTCTTGGAGGCACACCAAGTTGACCTTAGCCTCACTAATAAAATTCCTCGCGGCATTTCTTTTAGACATGTTGTTCAACCCCCGCACGTTCCAACATAGGACTTGAGGGTTCCAATCCATGAAATCATATGAGTCCACCCGACACCCCCACAAAGGCATGCATCAAGATGCCCCTCCACAACCATCGTGCCCGAGCTCCTGTCTTGCACCGGTGGCACTTCCTTTCCAAACATTGCCGCGATAACCCGGATGTGTTGCTCCCTCAGAGGTGACTCAAATAATTCTGCCAGCTCCGCGATATGATCATCATTGCCTTCCAAGTCCTTTGGAACAATACCCAGCGCACGCATGAGTACGTTCTCGGCTTGGGTCGCCTTGTTTCTGGAAGCAGGAGCCCTCTTGGTACTTCTCGTCGCTCTACACGGAGTAAACGGCTCAGCTTCCGGCCTCAATGTGGACTGCACCTCCAAAAGAAGCGGCGGCGAAAGCTTTTTTACAAGCGCATTACAGAACCACTTCAACTTTCCGAACACAATCGACTCCTAAGGAGTCATTCCGTCCCTGGCAGTCAGGCCCCGCGATTACATGGCCGAATCGACGTCCTACATGTCCGGCACTAGGGCCAGCGAATCCTGGCACGCCACTTGTGCGCGCACATCCACAGATGCTGGAGAAACTTCCTTAAGCATTATTCGCACCGGATCCCCTGCGTTAGTCGCCATCTCCTCGGGATTCCCTGTGTCCCCACCCACATGCGCAGAGAGATCCCTTTCCACCTCTGCAGCTGTCGCGTCCGGATCCTCTTTGCCCGACCCCTCGACACGCACGCCACCATCAGGGGGCGTGACCAATGGTAACACAGCCACTCCTGAGTGCGCTTCCACCAACTGGATCTTCCTCAGAACGGGCCCCACCTGCAACACCCCCTCGCCAGCCGGTTGGTCGGCCCTTATCTCCACCTGCTCCGCGACCAGTGCTGTCACAGTGTTGGGGAACATTGCAGAAAACAAAAAAAAATCCTACGTTTTCACCAAGATCCATCTATGAGTTCATCTAGCAACGAGTGATCGGATGCATCTACATACCTTTGTAGATCGCGAGCGGAAGCGTCCAAAGAACGGGGATGAGGGAGTCGTACTCGTCGTGATCCAAATCACCGGAGATCCTAGCGCCGAACGGACGGCACCTCCGCGTTCAACACACGTACGGTCAGCGTGACGTCTCCTCCTTCTTGATCCAGCAAGGGGGAAGGAGAGGTTGATGAAGATCCAGCAGCACGACGGCGTGGTGGTGGATGCAGCAGTCACCGCAGCAGGGCTTCGCCGAGCTTCTGCGAGAGGGAGAGGTGTAGCAGGGGAGAGGGAGGCGCCAAGGCTTGAGGTGTGGCTGCCCTCCCTCCCTCCCCCCAACCCCCCGCCTTTATATAGGCCCCCTAGGGGGATGCGCTGGCCCTAGGATATGGGATCTCCGAGGGGGGCAGCGGCCAAGGGGGTGGAGTACCCCCCAAGACAAGTGTAGGCGCCCCCTCCCCTAGGGTTCCCAACCCTAGGCGCATGGGGGCCCAAGGGGGGGGCGCACCAGCCCACTAAGGGCTGGTTCCCCTCCCCACTTCAGCCCTTGGGGCCCTCCGGGATGGGTGGCCCCACCCGGTGGACCCCCGGGACCCATCCGGTGGTCCCGGTACAATACCGGTGACCCCGAAACTTTCCCGATGGCCGAAATAACACTTCCTATATATAATTCTTCACCTTCGGGCAATTCTGGAACCCCTCGTGACGTCCAGGATCTCATCCGGGACTCCGAACAACTTTCGGA
Organism: Triticum aestivum; assembly: GCF_018294505.1. NCBI lineage: Eukaryota > Viridiplantae > Streptophyta > Magnoliopsida > Poales > Poaceae > Triticum > Triticum aestivum. The sequence goes on along the minus strand of NC_057812.1, from coordinate 132,399,982 downwards.
TTACTGCATACTCATATCTATACAACCCTAGCGTCACCGAACCTTAAGTGTGTAGACCCTACGGGTTCGGGAGACAAGCAGACATGATCAAGACGACTCTCTGGTCAATAACCAACAGCGGGATCTGGATACCCATGTTGGCTCCCACATGCTCCTCGATGATCTCATCGGATGAACCACGATGTTGAGGACCTAATCAATCCCGTACTCAATTCCCTTTGTCAATCGGTACGTTACTTGCCTGAGACTCGATCATCGGTATCCCAATACCTTGTTCAGTCTCGTTACCGGCAAGTCACTTTACTCGTACCGAAATGCATGATCCCGTGATCAACCACTTGATCACACTGAGCTCATTATGATGATGCATTACCGAGTGGGCCCAGAGATACCTCTCCGTCATACGGAGTGACAAATCCCAGTCTCGATTCGTGCCAACTCAACAGACACTTTCGAAGATACCTGTAATGTACCTTTATAGTCACCCAGTTATGTTGTGACTTTTGGCATACCCAAGGCACTCCTACGGCATCCGGGAGTTGCACAATCTCATGGTCCAAGGAAATGATACTCGACAACCAGAAAAGCTACAGCAAACGAACTACACGATCTTTGTGCTATGCTTAGGTTTGGGTCTTGTCCATCAAATCATTCTCCTAATGATGTGATCCCGTTAACAATGACATCCCCATGTCCATAGCCAGGAAACCATGACTATCTGTTGATCAACGAGCTAGTTAACTAGAGGCTCACTAGGGACACATTGTGGTCTATGTATTCACACATGTATTACAATTTCCGGATAATACAATTATAGCATGAATAATAGACAATTATCATGAACAAGGAAATATAATAATCATTTTATTATTGCCTCTAGGGCATATTTCCAACAGTCTCCCACTTGCACTAGAGTCAATCATCTAGTTACATTGTGATGAATCGAACACCCATGGAATTCTGGTGTTGATCATGTTTTGCTCTAGGGAGAGGTTTAGTCAACGGATCTGCTACATTCAGGTCCGTATGTACTTTACAAATCTCTATGTCTCCATTTTGAACACTTTCACGAATGGAGTTGAAGCGACGCTTGATATGCCTGGTCTTCCTGTGAAACCTGGGCTCCTTGGCAAGGGCAATAGCTCCAGTGTTGTCACAGAAGAGAGTCATCGGGCCCGACGCATTGGGTATGACTCCTAGGTCGGTAATGAACTCCTTCACCCAGACTGCTTCGTGTGCTGCCTCCGAGGCTGCCATGTACTCCGCTTCACATGTAGATCCCGCCACAACACTTTGCTTGCAACTGCACCAGCTTACTGCCCCACCATTCAAAATATACACGTATCCGGTTTGTGACTTAGAGTCATCCAGATCTGTGTCGAAGCTAGCGTCGACGTAACCCTTTACGACGAGCTCTTCGTCACCTCCATAAACGAGAAACATTTCCTTAGTCCTTTTCAGGTACTTCAGGATATTCTTGACCGCTGTCCAGTGTTCCTTGCCGGGATTACTTTGGTACCTACCTACCAAACTTACGGCAAGGTTTACATCAGGTCTGGTACACAGCATGGCATACATAATAGACCCTATGGCTGAGGCATAGGGGATGACACTCATCTCTTCTATATCTTCTGCCGTGGTCGGACATTGAGCTGAGCTCAATTTCACACCTTGCAACACAGGCAAGAACCCCTTCTTAGACTGATCCATATTGAACTTCTTCAATATCTTATCAAGGTATGTGCTTTGTGAAAGACCTATGAGGCGTCTTGATCTATCTCTATAGATCTTGATGCCTAATATATAAGCAGCTTCTCCAAGGTCCTTCATTGAAAAACTCTTATTCAAGTAGGCCTTAATGTTGTCCAAAAGCTCTATATCATTTCCCATCAAAAGTATGTCATCTACATATAATATGAGAAATGCTACAGAGCTCCCACTCACTTTCTTGTAAACGCAGGCTTCTCCATAAGTCTGCATAAACCCAAATGCTTTGATCATCTCATCAAAGCGAATGTTCCAACTCTGAGATGCTTGCACCAACCCATTAATCGAGCGTTGGAGCTTGCACACCTTGTCAGCATTCTTAGGATCGACAAAACCTTCCGGCTGCATCATATACAATTCTTCCTTAAGGAAACCATTAAGGAATGCCGTTTTGACGTCCATTTGCCATATCTCATAATCATAGAATGCGGCAATTGCTAACATGATTCGGACGGACTTCAGCTTCGCTACAGGTGAGGAAGTCTCATCGTAGTCAACCCCTTGAACTTGTCGATAATCCTTAGCGACAAGCTGAGCTTTATAGATGGTCACATTACCATCCGCGTCTGTCTTCTTCTTGAAGATCCATTTATTTTCTATGGCTCGCCGATCATCGGGCAAGTCAGTCAAAGTCCATACTTCGTTTTCATACATGGATCCTATCTCGGATTTCATGGCTTCCAGCCATTTGTCGGAATCCGGGCCCGCCATCGCTTCTTCATAGTTCGAAGGTTCACCGTTGTCTAACAACATGATTTCCAAGACAGGGTTGTCGTACCACTCTGGTGCGGAACGTGTCCTTGTGGACCTTCGAAGTTCAGTAGGAGCTTGATAAGAAGTATCTTGATCATCATCATTAACTTCCTCTCTAATTGGTGCAGGCACCACAGGAACATTTTCCTGAGCTGCGCTACTCTCTGCTTCAAGAGGCAGTACTTCATCAAGCTCTACTTTCCTCCCACTTACTTCTTTCGAGAGAAACTCCTTCTCTAGAAAGGATCCATTCTTGGCAACAAAGATCTTGCCTTCGGATCTGAGGTAGAAGGTATACCCAATAGTTTCTTTAGGGTATCCTATGAAGACGCATTTTTCCGACTTGGGTTCGAGCTTTTCAGGTTGAAGTTTCTTGACATAAGCATCGCATCCCCAAACTTTTAGAAACGACAGCTTAGGTTTCTTCCCAAACCATAATCCATACGGTGTCGTCTCAACGGATTTCGACGGTGCCCTATTTAAAGTGAATGCGGCAGTCTCTAAAGCATAGCCCCAAAATGATAGCGGTAAATCGGTAAGAGACATCATAGATCGCACCATATATAATAGAGTGCGATTACGACGTTCGGACACACCATTACGCTGAGGTGTTCCAGGCGGCGTTAGTTGTGAAACTATTCCACATTTTCTTAAGTGTGTGCCAAATTTGTGACTCAAGTATTCCCCCCCATGATCTGATCGCAAGAACTTGATTTTCCTGTCACGTTGATTCTCAACCTCACTCTGAAATTCCTTGAACTTTTCAAAGGTCTCAGACTTATGTTTCATTAAGTAGACATACCCATATCTACTCAAGTCATCAGTGAGGGTGAGAACATAACGATAGCCACCGTGAACCTCAACGCTCATTGGACCGCACACATTAGTATGTATGATTTCCAATAAGTTGGTTGCTCGCTCCATTGTTCCTGAGAACGGAGTCTTGGTCATTTTACCCATGAGGCATGGTTCGCATGTGTCAAATGATTCATAATCAAGAGACTCTAAAAGTCCATCTGCATGGAGCTTCTTCATGCGTTTGACACCTATGTGACCAAGGCGGCAGTGCCACAAGTATGTGGGACTATCATTATCAACCTTACATCTTTTGGTATTCACACTATGAACATGTGTAGCATTACGCTCGAGATTCATTAAGAATAAACCATTCACCATCGGAGCATGACCATAAAACATATCTCTCATATAAATAGAACAACCATTATTCTCGGATTTAAATGAGTAGCCATCTCGTATTAAACGAGATCCTGATACAATGTTCATGCTCAAAGCTGGCACTAAATAACAATTATTGAGGTTTAAAACTAATCCCGTAGGTAAATGTAGAGGTAGCGTGCCGACGGCGATCACATCGACCTTGGAACCATTCCCGACGCGCATCGTCACCTCGTCCTTCGCCAGTCTCCGCTTATTCCGCAGCTCCTGCTTTGAGTTACAAATGTGAGCAACCGCACCGGTATCAAATACCCAGGAGCTACTACGAGTACTGGTAAGGTACACATCAATTACATGTATATCACATATACCTTTCGTGATGCCGGCCTTCTTGTCCGCTAAGTATTTGGGGCAGTTCCGCTTCCAGTGACCACTTCCCTTGCAATAAAAACACTCAGTCTCGGGCTTGGGTCCATTCTTTGGCTTCTTCCCGGCAGCTTGCTTACCGGGCGCGGCAACTCCCTTGCCGTCCTTCTTGAAGTTCTTCTTACCCTTGCCTTTCTTGAACTTAGTGGTTTTATTCACCATCAACACTTGATGTTCCTTTTTGACTTCTACCTCTGCTGATTTTAGCATTGCAAATACTTCAGGAATGGTCTTTTCCATCCCCTGCATATTGAAGTTCATCACAAAGCTCTTGTAGCTTGGTGGAAGCGACTGGAGGATTCTGTCAATGACCGCGTCATCCGGGAGATTAACTCCCAGCTGAGTCAAGCGGTTATGTAACCCAGACATTGTGAGTATGTGCTCACTGACAGAACTATTTTCCTCCATCTTACAGCTGAAGAACTTGTGGGAGACTTCATATCTCTCGACCCGGGCATGAGCTTGGAAAACCATTTTCAGCTCTTCGAACATCTCATATGCTCCGTGTCGCTCATAACGCTTTTGGAGCCCGGTTCTAAGCTGTAAAGCATGCCGCACTGAATGAGGGAGTAATCATCAGCATGTGTCTGCCAAGAGTTCATAACGTCTTGGTTCTGTGGGACGGGTGCGTCACCTAGCGGTGCTTCTAGGACATAACCTTTCTTGGCAGCTATGAGGATGATCCTCAGGTTCCAGACCCAGTCTGTATAGTTGCTGCCATCATCTTTCAGCTTGGTTTTCTCTAGGAACGCGTTGAAGTTGAGGACAACGTTGGCCATTTGATCTACAAGACATATTGTAAAGATTTTAGACTAAGTTCATGACAATTAAGTTCATTTAATCAAATTATTCAATGAAATCCCACTTAGATAGACATCCCTCCAGTCATCTAAGTATAACATGATCCGAGTTGACTAGGTCGTGTCCGATCATCACGTGAGACGGACTAGTCAACATCGGTGAACATCTTCATGTTGATCGTATCTTCTATACGACTCATGCTCGACCTTTCGGTCTTCTGTGTTCCGAGGCCATGTCTGTACATGCTAGGCTCGTCAAGTCAACCTAAGTGTTTGCATGTGTAAATCTGTCTTAAACCCGTTGTATGTGAATGTTGGAATCTATCACACCCGATCATCACGTGTTGCTTCGAAACAACGAACTGTCGCAACGGCGCACAGTTAGGGGGAACACTTTCTTGAAATTATTATGAGGGATCATCTTATTTACTACCGTCGTTCTAAGTAAACAAGATGCAAAAACATGATAAACATCTCATGCAATCAAATAATAGTGACATGATATGGACAATATCATATAGCTCCTGTGATCTCCATCTTGGGGCTCCATGATCATCTTGTCACCGGCATGACACCATGATCTCCATCATCATGATCTCCATCATCGTGTCTCCATGAAGTTGCTCGCCAACTATTACTTCTACTACTATGGCTAACACGTTTAGCAATAAAGTAAAGTAATTTACATGGCGTTTCTCAATGACACGCAGGTCATACAAAAAAAATAAAGACAACTCCTATGGCTCCTGCCGGTTGTCATACTCATCGACATGCAAGTCGTGATTCCTATTACAAGAACATGATCTCATACATCACATATATCATTCATCATTCATCACAACTTTGGCCATATCACATCACAAAACACTTGCTGCAAAAACAAGTTAGACGTCCTCTAATTGTTGTTGCAAGTTTTACGTGGCTGCAAGAGGGTTCTAGCAAGAATGTTTTCTTACCTACGTTAAAGCCACAACGTGATTTGTCAACTTATATTTACCCTTCATAAGGACCCTTTTCGTCGAATCCGCTCCAACTAAAGTGGGAGAGACAGACACCCGCCAGCCACCTTATGCAACTAGTGCATATCAGTCGGTGGAACCGGTCTCACGTAAGCGTACGTGTAAGGTTGGTCCGGGCCGCTTCATCCCACAATACCGCTGAAGCAAAATAAGACTAGTAGCGGCAAGAAAGTTGACAACATCTACGCCCACAACAAATTGTGTTCTACTCGTGCAAAGAGAACTACACATAGACCTAGCTCATGATGCCACTATTGGGGAACGTTGCAGAAAACAAAAAAAATTCCTACGTTTTCACCAAGATCCATCTATGAGTTCATCTAGCAACGAGTGATCGGATGCATCTACATACCTTTGTAGATTGCGAGCGGAAGCATTCAAAGAACGGGGATGAGGGAGTCGTACTCGTCGTGATCCAAATCACCGGAGATCCTAGCGCCGAACGGACGGCATCTCCGCATTCAACACATGTACGGTCAGCGTGACGTCTCCTCCTTCTTGATCCAGCAAGGGGGAAGGAGAGGTTGATGAAGATCCAGTAGCACGACGGCGTGGTGGTGGATGCAGTAGTCACCGCAGCAGGGCTTCGCCGAGCTTCTGCGAGAGGGAGAGGTGTAGCAGGGGAGAGGGAGGCGCCAAGGCTTGAGGTGTGGCTGCCCTCCCTCCCCCCCTTTATATAGGCCCCCTAGGGGGGTGCGCCGACCCTATGAGATGGGATCTCCTAGGGGGGCGGCGGCCAAGGGGGTGGAGTACCCCCCAAGGCAAGTGGAGGCGCCCCCTCCCCTAGGATTCCCAACCCTAGGCGCATGGGGGGCCCAAGGGGGGCGCACTAGCCCACTAAGGGCTGGTTCCCCTCCCCACTTCAGCCCTTGGGGCCCTCCGGGATGGGTGGCCCCACCCGGTGGACCCCGGGACCCATCCGGTGGTCCCGGTACAATACCGGTGACCCCGAAACTTTCCCGATGGCCAAAATAACACTTCCTATATATAATTCTTCACCTCCGGACAATTCCGGAACCCCTTGTGACGTTCAGGATCTCATCCGGGACTCCGAACAACTTTAGGATTACTGCATACTCATATCTATACAACCCTAGCGTCATCGAACCTTAAGTGTGTAGACCCTACGGGTTCGGGAGACAAGCAGACATGACCGAGACGACTCTCTGGTCAATAACCAATAGCGGGATTTGGATACCCATGTTGGATCCCACATGCTCCTCGATGATCTCATCGGATGAACCACGATGTCGAGGACCTAATCAATCCCGTACTTAATTCCCTTTGTCAATCGGTACGTTACTTGCCCGAGACTCGATCGTCGGTATCCCAATACCTTGTTCAGTCTTGTTACCGGCAAGTCACTTTACTCGTACCGTAATGCATGATCCCGTGATCAACCACTTGATCACATTGAGCTCATTATGATGATGCATTACCGAGTGGGCCCAGAGATACCTCTCCGTCATACGGAGTGACAAATCCCAGTCTCGATTCGTGCCAACTCAACAGACACTTTCGGAGATACCTGTAATGTACCTTTATAGTCACCCAGTTACATTGTGACGTTTGGCATACCCAAGGCACTCCTACGGCATCCGGGAGTTGCACAATCTCATGGTCCAAGGAAATGATACTCGACAACCAGAAAAGCTACAGCAAACGAACTACACGATCTTTGTGCTATGCTTAGGTTTGGGTCTTGTCCATCACATCATTCCCCTAATGATGTGATCCCGTTATCAATGACATCCCCATGCCCATAGCCAGGAAACCATGACTATCTGTTGATCAACGAGCTAGTCAACTAGAACACTAGGGACACATTGTGGTCTATGTATTCACACATGTATTACAATTTCCGGATAATACAATTATAGCATGAATAATAGACAATTATCATGAACAAGGAAATATAATAATCATTTTATTATTGCCTCTAGGGCATATTTCCAACACACAGATGCCGCCACAGGGCCCACCTGCTGTGCACCCTCCTGCCCAATCCCTTGCTGAACCGATGCAACCATCAACGGCACCTGGGTTGGCTGCACCAGCCTCGAACTCTGCTCCCGAATCACAGAATCCCGCCCAAAGCTGCCTTGGTCATTCAAATTAGTACCCAACTCGGGTTCCCTCGGACCCGCTGCAGCCCCACCCAAGCGGCCAAAAGCTGACTGCCGATGTGTCAGCCTATCTTGGACCATGGTGGGTCCTCTTTCCCGCCCCACCTGACGCACCGGCGCCATGGGAGGGATCCTCCAGTCCTCTCTCTCCCGGGCACCAAGCACCACGCCGGCGTAACTCTGGACAACCGGAGCAGAAGCTCCACCAAGCGCATTATCCCCACGAACGTCACGGACCCCAAATTTCCAAGTGCGGCGACGGGTCGTCTCACCCCCTCCCATGTCATGATCAGAGTCTGGCAGGCCACTCTGACCACTTCCCGACGATCCATCACGCAGAAACCATGGCTCCTCGCCGTCCGGGAAGGAAGTAACCGAATCGAGGTGAATCAGCACACGGTACTGCAACGTCTTAGGCTGGAAGACATCTCGCTGCTCCTCCGGCTCCGGCACAGCCAGCCACCTGCGGGTGGGGATTAGATCAGGATCCACCGTCCAGGCCAGCAGCTTGAAGGACGCCAGATCAGACCTCGATGAAGTCTCCGGCGCCACCGACTCGATGAAACAAGATCCCCCAAGCAGACTCTCAACCACCTCCAACTCCCAGGCATGCGGAGGAATGCCCTCAAGCTCCAAACAAACTATGGTCCAAAGCGCCGCAAACATGGCCTGATTCTTCCTGATCCATTGCCGGAAAGCTAGCCTTCCCCTGAAACTCGAGCACTCACCTCAGCCCCACGCGAATGCGGTCTTCCTTCCTCGCAAACACCACCAGAAAGTCCTTAGGGCGAAACCGGTGAACCGAAACTTTGTTCGCCGAAATCCCCAATCTCTCCCGCAGTGCCATCAAGACCAACTCTGGCGAGAGCTCAGAGCGATCACCACCGACGTACACCACCATGGCATGCTGCAGCCTGTCCTCGAGATACGCCACCGCACGGGACCGCCTGACCACACACAGATCCGTCGGCACCATGTCCATGTCCTCCTCCACCTCGAGGCGCGGAGGTGCCAGGCGTGGCCATCTCTCCGCCGGAGCCTCACCCAAAGATAGCCCAGGGGACGGCCTGACAGACGCCGGCACGCCACCGGCGGAGGAGCCCAGACCAGCCTCACCCCCGGGAGCCCCCGACCTCCGAGCGACCTTGGCCGTCGCGTCGCGCCGGAGATCCTCCACCGGCGAAGAACTACGAGGGCGCTTGCACTGGCTGGCAACATGGCCAGACAAACCACAGCGAAGGCAGACAACCAGATTGGTGCGATCCTTCAAAAAGTGACCTTTCTCCAAACACTTGAAGCAGCGATCCCTCATCTCCGGCGAGACTTCATGGCGACCCAGCGAGACCCGACGCGAATCCACCACCGGAGGCCCAGCCTCCCGGCGGCGCTTCCAGAGGGTGCGCTTCGACGCCGGAGCCTCCTGCCATGGCACGATACGGCGAGAAGAAGCAGCGAAAGGATCCGCCACCACCTCCCTCTCCGAAGCCATGGCCGGAACTGAGCCCTCCGACGCAGAGGAGAGGCCGAGGCCGGATACCACGGGGCGCTCCCCATGGCATGAGGAGGACGCAGAGCGCAGGCTAGCTGCCATGGGTGCCAGATCTAGTAGCCGCGACGCGACGAGGAAACGATGACAGGACCCCGGGGGTGGTCGCCGTAGCCGGAGTGGCCAACGACGGGAAAGAGGCCGCCGGAGCTAGAGTGGCTAGCGGCATGGAGGTGGACGGCGGCAAAGCGAACGCTCCTTAATTCCGTGTGGCACACTTGCTCTCCAAGGTGAGCATAGTCAAGTCGTCAATAAAAATGGTCACTCCACCAGTTTGGAGAGCATCCTTCGCCCTAATTAGTTATAGGTGTTGTTACCTTAAAAGTCTAATTTTGACCCATGTGCGTCACACGGACAATGGAGATCAACCAGAGAAACAACCAACTCCTAGCATGGAACAAGCATGGCTTCCACTAGAATATCAACATCAGTAGACCCCACAATAAATGATATGTGGTACACCATGAGGCCCAGACATTTAAAAAACACACCCAGTGTGCTAATATTCATCTCACCCTTGCCTAGCAAGGTGAGAATATTTAGTGTATTTTTGTGTAGTTTGTTTCAGAGAAGGCGAGCTATTTTAGTCAGGATTTTGGGATTTGATTTTGAGGTTGGTTATTGAGGTCTAGCTCATTTACACTTGTGTTTTTTGGCATGATACTATGTGTTCTTGTTCATATTGGATACTAGATGATACCCACACATTGTTGCGGGTATTGGTTTCAATATGTTCCAATGAGATTTGATTGTATTGAACATGAATATTTGAATGAATTAATAATATCATAAGCGAAACTAAAAACACAAATGAATTTACTGTATTTGATTATTATAGTTGAAAAATATTTATTGAATACAAATATATCATAAAAGAATGGAAAACCTTTTGCTTTGCATGGCTGCATGTTGAGGTGACATGGTTACATGTTGAGAGAAATAATAAGTTAGTGGGGACCACATACTCAGCTACGGGGTGAACTTGTATTTAAGTGTTAACAATGGCTAGAGGTTTAGTTCAGCATAGCATGTATTTCTTGTGAAGTGCTTCCGTGTGTGATTGTGCTCTGTGATAGATGTTATTTTTTGGTAATGGTGGTCAATCTTTTGTAATTGTGACTTGTATGTGTATATGGCCAAAAGAGTTATATCCCTAGAAAGCACCACCGACGAGCAAAAATATAAGCCCATCAGTGGTGTTTTAAGTAATACTGGCAGATAGGGTCCTAGGCCGATCAATGGTTACATACTTACCACTAATGGATGAAAATCTAGGGCTTGTAGTGATAGTTTAGCTTTAATGACGAGTCGGCGCCTGTCGATGGAGGGGTACCCTTCAATAACTAGAGGTTGATTTGTGACAAGCCCCCAAACCCATCACTGCGGGATCTAAGGTACTACAGAGCTTAGTATAGTTCGGGGGAGGGACGCATGGCCCCCATCCTTGGACAATTCCGTTAAGGCAATAATGATTATAGGGCTTAGATGGAATTTAGTATTTTACCCTAAGAATTATAGGGCTTAGATTGGACAACTGTTCTTATTTTGGGTCTCACCCCCCCCCCCCCCCCCAGAATTCTGTTGTAAATCCACCACTGATCTAAGGGCCCATCACTAGAGGGTTCTTGTGCAATAGTGGTGGCATAGTGAGGCTAGGGAATTGGATTGGTTGATTCCTTAAGATAAAAGAATGTCAAGATTCAAAACCATATGCTTCCTCCGTTCCTAAATATAAATCTTTTTAGAGATTTTAATAACATAGACTACATATGGATGAATATAGACGTATTTTGAAGTGTAGATTCACTCATATTGCTATGTATGTAGTCTATATCAGAATCTCTAAAATGACTTATATTTAGGAACGGAATATGAATAGTAGGATTCTTTTGAAATTCCCAAAAATAAGAAAATGCGTAATTGGTTGAGTCACTACAAAAATGCAAGAAGTTATCTAAAGATTTAGGTGCAAGTCATTGTTGTCATAAAATCAGAAAACTTTAGACTTGATGAAAAAATTCCTTTGAAATCACATACAAAATAGAGCATGTGAAACTTTCCATGGTACTATCAAATAAATATTCGTACAGAATAAAGTCCACCAACCAGAGAAGCCACAAGGCAAAGATGTACTAAAAATGTTAAGTTTATCTACTAGTGTAGTGTTAAAAAACGTTTCAAAGATGTACTAAAAAATGTTAAGTTTATCTACTAGTGTAGTGTCAAAAACGTTTTACATTATGGACGGAGAGAGTAGCTTTACTCTTTTTTTGCAGGGAATCTACTAGCTTTACTTGACACTGGGACCTTCCAAGACAAACCAATTTGCCACATCTTCTGCATTTTATGGATTTGGTGGGTGATTTAGATGGTAAAATACTAAAAAATCATGAAAATAACAGAATAGTACAAGTCGGACAGACACCTCAGCTGAAATGGCCGAATGGCTTGTGAGATGTTCCCATGCTAGGCTTCGTTAATTGTCAAACTGTCGAAGCTATGCCTTTCAGCAGTACGTAAAGAGAGGCAGAATTAAGATTACAAGGGCATCCATGAACTACAACAACCATGTATTTTGAATCATTGACCATCCAGAGGTGGCAGGCAGAGAGAAAAGATGAGCTCTCTTAACCCAAGACAATGCTACAACATAGGCTTGCTCATGGTGTAAACAAAAAAAGTTACTACATGGGATGCCCTCAAATGGCTCCATATACAACATTACATATAACTCTACAAAATGAACTAACACTATGATCTGACATCCTTGAAAACACCACCTCTCTCCATCTCTGCAACAATCTCTTTCAAGGCAGGCACTTTGCTAGCTAAAGTTCTGTACAGTCTAGAATACCTGGCTCTTGTGCCATCGGCGGATCGTGCAAGGGCAAGCAAGCTGACTGCTTCCGGCAATTGCTCAAACACGCCTTTCATTTCCTCAAAGCCCATCTCTGCAAGAACAGATGGTCTTGGAACAACGCGGATTACCTCGCCACCTTTAGGTTCCTGGACTCGTTGATCAGCCTTGATAACCAGTTCACAGCTCGAATTTGCTCCGCATTTTATGATGAAAGGTGCTGTCGTTCCGGTGTTAAACTGCAATACGTTCCACTGTGAAACTTCGCTCTCTCCCAGCGTGTTGGAATTCAAGTTGGGGTCAGGGGCAGGATCATCGGGGTCTTCTTGCAGTGACTGTACACATACATGTTAGTGTTGCATCAGCTAAAGTTAATGGAATATAACTGAGACTTGGTGTTTGGGCCTTGGCATGACAAGTGAGCCGTCAGCTGGGATTCATATAAGCTAGACCCTATCTCGCAATGCATAAGCTATATTGAAAAAAGAAAAACAATTGTGTCTTAACAATTCATGACTACCACAACCAATCAGCTGGGATTCATACTAGATTGCAAAATGTAAAGGTGGTCCACATCCTAGTGTATGTACAGAAACCCAAAGAGAGTAATGATTAGTTAACCTAAATATAAAGTTGAAATTTTGCAAGTCAGAAGTTACTAAACCTCCTGTTACAAAAGAGATCTACTCCCTCTGTCTCCTGGGATTCATATAAGCTAGACCCTATCTCGCAATGCATAAGCTATATTGAAAAAAGAAAAACAATTGTCTTAACAATTCATGACTACCACAACCAATCAGCTGGGATTCATACTAGATTGCAAAATGTAAAGGTGGCCCTCATCCTAGTGTATGTACAGAAACCCAAAGAGAGTAATGATTAGTTAACCTAAATATAAAGTTGAAATTTTGCAAGTCAGAAGTTACTAAACCTCCTGTTACAAAAGAGATCTAGTACGATTTAGAGAGAACTGTCTTGCAAAGAAACAAAATCCTTCATCTTTTTATCATAACCCCATTTCTATTTGAGGGGTCAAAAATCAATAAATCATACTCTTTCTTCAGGGCATAGATTATCAGATACTCCCTCCGTCCCAAAAAGCTTGTATTAGATTTATCTAGATATGGATGTATCTAGACACGTTTTACAAGCTTTTTGGGACGGAGGTAATACTATGTAAATATAAGTACTACTCTATCATTCAGGGCAAAGATTATGAGATACTATGTACATACCTCTACAGCATTGCGTGCATCCGTGATCTGCTTCTGAGCACATGGATGATCAATGTCAAGAAGAGAAGGCATCTGTGCCAAGAGGTCATCCAATGATTCTAGCAATGCTTTCTTTTTCGATTTTCGTAATGGTCTTGTAGAGCTTTGTTTAATTACTTCCTGATGTCCAAAAATGAACAAGTATGGTGTTAGAAAACATGTCTCTCAGTATAAAACATAAAAGGCAAAACAAATATAGGCACAAATGATTAGCATCAGACCTTGACTTGCTTTAAGATGTTGTCTAGAGATATGAGAGATGCTAATCGTGCATCTTCAGCAGCAGTTGGAGGATTCCGGATAGGTGAACCACCTTCTTCTTTGGTTAACAAGGCAGTATCAATCCGCATTTGTTGCATGATCTGGTAAGAGTATGACAAGGGTGAGATGCCACAAGTAAAAGTGTCAACTTAAATAGTTCAAATGTACGAAGCTACAAAAGGAGTGTGGAAACGTGACTTCATCATACATCAACGTGAACCCCAGGACTTGCTTAGTGAGTTAAAAATATTTTTAGTAAAGAGCAGGCAGAGAGAAACTTATTCCATCACCAAAATTTGAACCACAGATCATGTTTACGCACTTCATTCATAAATTTGAGAAGTCCATCAAGTGAAGTGTACCAAGTGCAACACATGAAAGTAAATTTTGTGAGGGAGCTACAGGCACCTTTCTTCTTTTATGATCGACGGACTCCAGAGCAGAGCGCAGCTTACTGACATGAACAGGATCATCAGCCTCCTCTGTTGCCAATGTGCCAGCTATGTCCTGCAATATTACGAAGGATAAGAGAAACAATTGTACTGGATTTGTTAGACCAGAACGTGAGACGGGTAAATAAAACCTTCAAGTGTTGTAGCTGTGATGTGTAAACACGCTTGCTGTACTCAGATAACAGCTGGCCTAGAGCATCAGTGCTTGGGGGCTGCGCTGTACCAAGGCCAGCCATCCATCCATCCATGATAGCGGTAGATAACAATTCAAGTTGCCCAGTAGTTCCTCCAGCAACATCTCCACCAGTTACAGATAGAAAATCAAAGTTCTCTGCAAGCCATGCTCGGATTTGGCGTTGTAATTCACCAGCAGGTGTGTGAACAAAAAGAGCAGCCAAGGCTTTGTTTCCAATCGCAAAAGCCTTCGCTTCCTCGGTAATTTCCCGAAGCTTTCCTCCAGTGACATGTTGTCTCCAAGTCTCCTGTCAAATGTAGCACTAATACCAATTACTAAATGCTAGCACATATTCAAATAGGTAAAACATCTAGAAGCACGGCAAGCCCTTCAGATCATTCAGTGGCAATATATCAGCATAACATGTCCTAGCCTGACATATTAGCATCACTATGATGACCAAAAATCTGTACTTAAGTGACCATGCAAGCAATAAAGCATAGGGACCCCATCAGAACCGCAGATATATCCAAAATGAAATAGATCTAACAGTAACATATGCAAGCAATTTTCAGTGGGAGTGCTACTTCTGCAACAGCTAAAGGAGAACAAGACATACCTCCTCAATCCCACGAAGCTTCAGAACAATCGAGGAGAATTTTGATTTCTTTTCCTGTTTAATGTTAACCTTGAAACCATGCACATTTTCATCCATTAAGGCAACCCGTGAACCATGATCATGGTGGTAACCAGGAGACCTGCCAGGACTACTTCCCCTGCTAGAACCTCTGCTCCGACTAGTACTATTTGATTTCTCCAGAAAACGTTCAATTGGAGAAACCTTGAAGAAGGAACAAATGGACAAATACCCTAACCCATTTAGTACAAAAGGATGGGGCCTCTTGGCTTAAAATAATATAATAGATAAAAGCAAGACAGCGACATTGCACCTTGATGGACTGAAGTTCTGGGGACCTAGCAAGCAAAGATCTAATGTATAATATCCGGACCCTTGAAACTAGCATGGTATCCATAACTTTTCTTGGTTCCATTTTGCGAATGAACGAGAAGACAGCATCTCGGATCTCGGCAAGTATCTCATGCTCCCTAGCAGCACCCGCTTTGATAACTGCAGCCAATACCTGGAAGCATATCATAATTACATAGTCGCTCATGAATGGAAATCAACATTTACTATGACAGGAATACCATGAAACTGAAACAGACTAGGCTTTCACATACCTAATGTAGCCTATAATAAACAGTTAAAAAAGGCTGAGGATTTCAGACCTCAGACATAGTGCTCAAATCAAGGAACTGTATAAAAATCCCATATGAACGCCTGGCCACTTAATCAAGAAACCACACAGCACATCACAATCTCTAGATATTCCCATGAAAGAAAGAAAACAATGACTAGCATCACTGCGCTGAATATGAAAATGGGATGGTAGTATCTGCTTGTCATGCAAAATGTAGGCAGCTGTCAAAGTAGGGTTTTGGGCATGTAGGGCTTTGGACATATTATACTAAACTGGATTTTGTGGTGATTCGCATCAACTCTAACCAATCGGCACCATTCTTCTACCTAGACAAATTAGGGACAAAATGCATTGGACATCAAAAGATCAAAATCAAAACAAATTCACAACTTGGACAGACCGTACCCATCCAACTTCTGTACAGAGTTGTTCCAGTTAGTGCCACATACAGCCTAGTAAGATGAGAACAGGCATCAACAACCAACTACACAGCAGCATCCTGACAGGTACTGGATTTTCATATCCTCTCCGATCCCATAAATCACCTAACAGTCCAATGACCATCTGATGGAACTGGACGTTCTGAATGGGTCATAGCTTTAGTGGATGGCCGGTGACCATAACAAAACAACAATGAAATGATAAATATGCAAAACCAGCTTATAACAATAGAAGAATAGAACTCTTATAGGTACAATGCAAATATTTTCTGTTAATTTAGCAGTACTGACCAGCATCAAAAGCTTATTTGCACCATCAGCTATTGCAGCAAATCCCTCAAAGTGGTTAGGATCAAAATCCATCAGTGCCGAAGTCAGGTACTCCCCAGCAGGTGTAGTTTTTGCTAACTCATTGCTTGATTTCACTATAGCTCCACTGTTTCCAGTTTTGTCCTGAGACATTGTTGCTGGAAATACATCTGGTGATTGAGTTTTGGCACTGTTGCTCCTGCAAATACAGTTGTAAATGGAACATGGTCGGATACTTTTTTTATTGCAAAAAACAGTGAGATTGACTGATTGCACATGTATGCATAGTAGCATTTACCTGCCTATATCCCTTCCCTGAGCATTAGTTACTTGGTTTGAAGATGGACTTGGAGCCTACAGACAAATATTACTGCATGAGAACATTATAAGCTTTATAGCAAAATTTGCAAACACAGCTTTTCTAAACTATTTGCAAAATAGAGTTACTGACAGATCATAAAGAGAAATGCTATCAATGAGTACTTATATAAAATAAAAGCTTCTTGGCACAGCTCACGTTGACACAGTACACTGAAAGACATTGAGAACAAAACAAGAATGGTGAAGTTATAAACTCATGTGGAGTTTCTGCATTTGCTACGTTGAACAAGCTCTCTATTATAAAGGACAAGTGAGGGCAGTTAGAAGATATGCAGTTAACAGTTCGTATTAATTCTAACTTAAAGTGGAAAAGGGAAGAAGGAACAATAGGCAAGTAAGATATACACACAAATGTCACATTCCCAGGTCATTCCAAGGTAGATGGATAAAAAAAATCATCACACCATAAGGAATGGAGGATCATGATCATCACTCGCAAAGCCACACGTGCAGATTGAAGAAAGTAGAATTTTGGTCCCTTGTGGGGTGCAAAAATGCCTGAACATGCACTGCAGCATCAAGGGACAGACAAGACAAAGTGCCAGAAATGACTTATCTTTAGACCTTTTCACAAGCACTAAAGGAGTCCAGTAAATGGGACAAACTGAATAAAAAAGGGCCCAACAGTTGAATAAAGTGAAGGTATTCAAGGACACCTGAGGAGAGCTTGCTAATCCCGATTTCTCTGTAAGTCTGTCGAAGAGCTTCTCATTCTCCTCATGCAGTTTCTACATTAATCAAGGCAATGTTTCAAAAGTAAGACATTAATTAAAGCGCAGAAAATGAAGGCCAACGGTTCATAAAACCGAAGGAACCAGAAGCTTGACTTGTCTTGGCTTAAATAAATATAAAGAATAGAGAAATCATACACGCCCATCATAACACACAGAACTCCAAAAGTAGTGCATACAATTTAACTGGATGCAAACAAGTCTCGTCAAAAATTGGTGTTGAACATCAGGTGGTACATGATACCAATAGAGTTGTTAGCACTAAGCTAGCAGGTCTCCTAATCTGAGTATAGAAATCAGATCCATGATAAATAAGTATAGCTTTAAGATCCTTTTTATATATAATCTTGCTTTATTATGCATGAGAACATGAATACAAACAACCAACAGTGTTCTATAAAACTGTCTTCTCAAATTTGCACCTTGTGCAGGTAGGATGGAAACTCCTAAGCTGAATGCAAATGCCTTTGAAATTGACAGTGAGAGCGCTCGTTGCTCAAACGACGATCAGTTTGACCAATTAAAATTACATTATTAGTTGCTATCAGTGGGTGGGAAAGAACTGGTAAAAGAAGTCCAGAGACACCACTAATTAGTCGCGTACTCAAACTTGAGGTAATTTTTTGTAATTACGTAAGTATATAATTCAAGCAAAAATCTCACATTTGCATGAGGTGGAACAAATAATACTTGGTGATGAAAGATAATTAAAGTATCAATACCTCAATAAGGGCATCCCTCTTTGCTAACTCCTCTTCAAGCCTTTTGGTCACTGATGATGACTCAGCGGTTGATTCCATCATCTTTGGGGTTGAAATAACTGAAGCAGATTCAGATCCAATTGTTGATCTTGCATCACTAGAGTTCAGAGCGTCATTAAGTTGAGACTCAATGGACTTAAGTTTTGCCTGTAAATTGTAGGAACAAAATAAGCATGCAAAATACAAGTGGGTATTCGAATATATAAAAAAGTTGGCTTTCTAACCATACTACGTCAGTTAACACTCAAATCTCACCAGCAGATGCACAAATAGTAAAACTCGGGTAGCTATACACTACTATTGAATAGTGTGACAGACAAGCTGGTCGTAATCACATTATAGTCCCTTATGGCCAGATTAGGAAAGGAAGAACCAGATTAGATGCCAAATTATGATACAATTTAGTTGGGCAAAAGAGAATGTTAATGAAGTTTTTTTTTTTTGCGGGGAGAATGTTAGTGAAGTTGAAACATGGTATAGCCAGAATGAGAGTCCAAAAACATCTACATGATGATGGCATGGTGAATAAAAACCCAAGGATGAACCGCACTCTGTTGCATATACTTATACCATTATACGTGAGTGGAATGCTAAAAAAATGCATTATCTTGCAGCATGAATTTTTATGGCTGCACTGTAAGAAGCTATCAAATGCTAAAAAAATGCATTATCTTGCAGCATGAATTTTTATGGCTGCACTGTAAGAAGCTACCACACGCCATAGATATTTTTTCATGGAGCCAACACATGCTAAATAGAAATGCACCACCATTTTGAAGGTTGTTGCTTTACATATTTACAGGGTCCAAGACTATACATCAAAAGCCACTGCTAAATTGAGTGAAAGAATCATACACAACACAAAACATGACTAGCTTTTTTAGTGAACATATTAACAATAGCATTAATCTCACCCGCAAAAAAAACAATAGCATTAATCAAGAGAATTTTTTTGAAAAGGGAGACAAAATAATTTCAAGAAGAAATAGTATAAGCATCAATACTGAAACAAAATTCTGCCCTATCTAATTTGACAAATATAGATTGTTGATAATAAGCAAACATATTAACATTTAACCTGTAGCGATTGAATTGTTAAATCGCGTTCATGCATCTTAATTTTCTGCTCTTGCTCAACTTCCAAAAGACGAGAAATCTGGTCCCTTAGCTGATTGTTCTGTTCTTTCTCAATCTTGTGCTTGTCAGCGAGCATTAAATTTTCAGACTGCGATAGATAAGAACAACAAAAATGTCAATCACCTTCAATGTTTAATACTACAAGACTGCAGGTTGAGTATCCAAAAGATTATAACTGAACCAAGGATTACGAGTCGACAAGTCGTTGAGTCGTTCCGAGGTTGAGACTCATAGACTAATCGGACTAGTCTTAGACTAGTGCTAGACTAGTCGACAAAGTACTGTAGTAGTCAACTACTAATACCTAGTAGCAGTATGGAGTAGTAAACTGTACAACACATTACAACAGATACAATAAAACCAGCAGTGCTAGCCAACGCTCGCCAGGCCTAGCCCAGTGCCGCTCAGCACGCCACCCCCAGCTGGCCCATTTGGGCCCAAGTAGCCAGCCTACTTAGCCTACTTCCCATCCCAGCCTCTGTAACCCTAGCTCCCGATCGATCCCGTCGCCGCCGCCTGCGCCATCACGCACAAAAGCACGCGCGCGCGCGACCCGCGCCTCCAGCCACCGCCGCCGGCGAGCCCACCGACCACCGCCGTGCCTCTTCTCTTCTCCTCTCTTTCTCTCCCCCTCTCTTTGTGGCAGGGCCGCACGCGCCTACGGGGCACGGCCATGGCCGCCGCCCGAGCACGAGCTCCGGCCAGCTGCCGCGCCTTGCTTCGCCATCCGCCGTCCCGACGGCGGGTCAGTGGGTGCTGGCGGTGGCCTCGTCCAGGCTGCTTGTTCTCATAGCTCGCTCTCCAATTTCCCCCTCCCAAATTTGAGTCGAGCGACTCAGACAGCAGGACTAGTCTAGACTAGTCGTAGACTAGTCTCTCGACCGCTCGACTCATCGAATTAGTCTACACAAGATTCGCAGTCGACACCACAGTTGCGACTCATGGACTAGTCCATCGACTAGTCTCGACTAGTCCTTCGACTCGTAATCAGTGAACTGAACTACACTTACGAGTTAGTGCATCCTGGAATAACATCTGAATGATATATTAGCAACATAAATTACTGAAGATTGAACAGAGATGCACCATCAACATCAATTACTGAAGATTAAACAGAGATGCACCATCAGCATTACTGTAGCTTTTCCACATAAAGTTGGAATTAATCATCCCAGGACTAGGATACATTAAAACTAGAAACGCACGAATCGCCCTGTATGTTCTCAATAGATGTTATTTCAGACAATGGCCAAATACACACACATTTGACCATTACATTTTTACTGGCTGTTACTAAAAGTTGTAGAAGATACTATGATATCCAAGTACCTCTGATGACAAATTACTAATAATATAACTACAAAACTAAACTTTTTGTCAATATTAGTGTCAAAGATATAAATGTTCATGTGCATGCACTCTTAAATAATATTTATTTGGACACACATTTTTTTAATCAAACAACAGGGGCCTCAGTAAAATAACTGTCCAAATGGTCATAATTGACTGTATTTAGCTTGGCATTAGTTTGATTCAGAGCAGTAGTATGGGTAGTATTGACCTTCAGGTCAGTTTGTAGTGTAGAAGAAACTCTCCATGCCTTCTGCACTTCGTTGAAGAGCAGTGTGCATTGGTCATTGGCCTCTGAGAGAGAAAGTTTCAACCCTAAAACTTCTTGTCTCAAGTCCGAAACCTCCTTTTCTTTCTCATGCAATTCTTTACGTGAATCATTAGCCTATGAATAAAATAGAAACATGGTTAAATGGCTATAAGAGTTAAAATGGGACCATGCAAATATCGATCAAACCCATACCACATCTCTCCATTTCTTGATGGTATCACGATTTCCAAGGCTCAATTCAGCATTTCTTGCTCTGGCCGAAAAACTGAGTGTGGGCAAAGTTCTAGACAAATTTGAAGCACTTGGACTTACATGCACAACCAACAAAATCTTCGAGCTGCTTCCTGCACGAACGAAGAAACGTAAAACTAAGAATGGTATTGGTAGGAGGTGGAAGCTTCCTTTTGGTCTTACTACATCTGTTTTATGCTATATAAAGGGAACCATTTTCCCTTCGGCCTGTGTTCGGATAGACAAATATACATGGACCCTAGAAAATCTTATAAGTATCGCATTGTTTATAAGCAGCGCCTTACAATTATGCCCGCTTTAGGCGCTTAGGCGTCAGGGCGGTTGGTGCTCGTCTTAGGTCACCTTACCGCAAGTATCTAATCACTCTTTTCCTAGTTATACCATATGAATGGTAGCATCAGGTAATTGCATTGGTCAATAAGAGTAATAGGGCATAAAAGCTACTAGTGTTTTTCCATCATATGTTGATTTCACATGCATTACCATTTCTTATTTTCTTAATGTGTCAAACATAGAAGGGGGGCTTGGATCACCAAAGGATGGGTAACAGACTCTGATTTTTACGAAGCAGATGCATTTCCATTTCCATGAATCAACCATGCATTATCAAACATGTTATTGTGGTACTACACTTTCCAAATTGCAATTATGCAAACATGAAAAATTCTATTAAAGGTTAAGATGGTAAGGATCTCATATGGCCTTACATCATTTTAAACTACGTAATTAAACTCAGTAGAAACTGTGAGAACAAAAACAGATGAGAGTATAAGATATACTTCACTTAATATTAATTATATTTCATCTTTTATTACAAATTCTTAGGAGTAGTTAGTATTTTGTGTTCTTATCATGTGGATTATTTGTATCAAAATTATGAAGCATGGCACATTGATTTTGCCCTACAATCTCCTAAAAACAAATTGTTTCATATTTCTTTTTGGGGGGTACGGACGTATGAAAGGGGGCATCAGATGGATACACCCTCCGTTAGCACTTTGGTTGCAACCAACCAGGAACAGACTATATTGCACTTAGGACAAAAAATAATTAGACCCTTATGGAGAAAGAAACTATTTACCAAGAGAGTCAGCTAAGATTTGTATAAGTCTTGAATTCCCAGACAGAACAGGCTCTTTCTTTGCACTTAAAGAGGCCAGAGCATCACCCAACCTATGCATAACAAAATTGAGAGCACTTTTATATTAAATAAAAGGAAAAACATAAATGCATTAACAAGAAATGAATATGCGCCATTGAGATAGGCCACTGACAATCAAATCACCAATGAGGAAATGATCAGACTAAACAGAAAACAAGGAACACAAGAGTCATGCTACTTACGCAGAAAGTGACTTTGAGACGTGCAAACAGTCTGTTACATTATCTCTATTGGCATCCTCCTCAAGAAGGCATTCGCTAGCTGGCAAATCTACTAGAGAAAGCTTACTGTACAGATGTTCTCCTGTTACATAATTTCTGTAGTGTATATGGATGGTAATAATCCTGAAAATAAAAGGAATATTTTTTAGTACTCCTTAGAAAAGTTAGTGCCGTGAATGAAAATAAAAATTAAAAAAATATCCAAACAGTGGCTTGTGACAAAAAGTTTCATAGTTACAATGGCAAGAGCAGGGAGCAACAATAGAGAAGGCAATATTAAGTTTCTTCAAAAGTAATGAACCCAGACCACCAAATAATAGTCCGTTTCATCTTCAAATAGGCACCAATGAAGATTTAAATATTCAAAACCTATGACTGAGACATTAAGTACCAGAAAAAGGATTAATGCGCCACCAAGAAATAATGCCCTTTTTAAAGATTTATCTGACAAATGTACTAGGGAGTACAAACTAGATATTACATTCATCATTGCATCACAAAAAAGATATTTGACCTAGAAAAAAACAATGTTATGGGGTATGGATGGAGGGAGACAATAGCACTTATTGACATACAGGTGAGATACGATGGCCTTCGTCGAATGTACAGATTGGTTTTGAAGTGCTGTCTTTAGAGCTCCAGAAAATTCCAATGGATTTTCAACCTTCTCCTGCACAAGTTCCACGAAGGATTCTTGCACACCCATGCGGGCTTTCAGAGCTGTGCTTCTAGATTCTGACAGCAAATCCCGGACCTGTGCGAAACGAACAGATGCAATTAGGCTGCTGTGATACCGACTATACAAGGAAAGTGCAGTCATATTCACTTGACACGGAACAACAGCCAAGTGATCATTGGTAGAATTCCACTGACAGAATTGTATTAGTACCTGATCATTGTAGAGTTCACAGGCAGTAAAATAGAAGTTAAAGTGTGATGTGGAAGTAGTATCTGAGTTTGAAAGATCAAATAGTTCCTCAAAGCATCGGAGATATAAACCACGATCATGGCTAGATCCTTCCTGAAAAGAAAGCATAGGAATTTCAGTCAAAGAGTAGTGCATCTATGAATTTAAATAAACATTCAGTCAAGAGCATAGCAAGAATGTAAGCTTCTACGTCTTGTTTTGCAGTACCTGGGATCAGATCTTATCAAACAATAAAGTAATTCTGAGAAACAGGTGCTGCCCTAAAAGTGCACTAAAATATTACAATTAGCCATTGAAGCTATAAATAATAGTGCTGTTTGAGAAGCGTCGTTGCATTCCTTTGTGAACAAGTGATCGACGCTCATCATTCTAATGGCTCTCAATACATTGGTTGCATTTTTTTTCTTTGTTAGGAGACACGAGTTACATGATTGAATAAGATATATATATATATTCTAACATACAATCACAGGTTGATAAAATAGACTTTGACTATTGCACCTCGTAAGAACTCAAAGGGTGACAGATTTCATAATGCATGTACCTTTAAGAAAAACCAAGTTAGGCTCCATGTACCTTTCATAATGCACTGTGCTATGGGCTTGTCATAATAAAGATATTTGCCATACCAAGATGTTATTATTTTTATAGTATATTTCTTGCAAACAATTCAGAGGGAGCAAGAATGGCATCAATGCAACCTAAACATTCTGTAACTTAGAATGTGTAATTTCATGAAAAACAATTATAAACACATCGGAGTAGATGAAAACCAGTGTATGTGTCTTTCCAGAGCGGCTTTGACCATACGCAAATATGGAGATATTGTACCCATCCAAGGCAGACTGCACAAACGGTTGAACATCGTGGAAAAGTTCACCTTGAAATCATTTGAAGGACAGAATCAGTGTAAGAGTTGTAGATATTACAAAAATATGTTGTCAAAGTTTTGCGCAGTCTGGCACTTATTAATTGCATCCTGCATGGCCCATCATCAATCTTACCTTGCCCGATGTGGGGACCATATACCCTGTCAAACTCATAATCCTTCTTAGGGTTTGTAAGAGACTCGTCTCCA
Organism: Triticum aestivum; assembly: GCF_018294505.1. Classification (NCBI taxonomy): domain Eukaryota; kingdom Viridiplantae; phylum Streptophyta; class Magnoliopsida; order Poales; family Poaceae; genus Triticum; species Triticum aestivum. The sequence goes on along the minus strand of NC_057812.1, from coordinate 132,375,067 downwards.
GTGTTTACACGGATAGTAAAATCATCTGGAAACTCGACCGCTGATGAACCCTCATCTTCGAATAATGGTCTGCTACGGCAGAATACTTTGACATTGCCTGAAAGGTGTTCATAATTATGACTGACGCTAAAAAGACACCACACACAAAGATGAGTCATGTGTGTAAGTCAGGCAGTATAGAACATAATAGAGTACCTTTCAAGGTCAATAAGTCATTGAAAAGCCTTTTCTTCTCATGAATCAAAGGAGTGATTCTAGTTTCAGTTTCAAGTGCAGCTTGATCTACAGCAGCAAAAGATATAATCTCAGGTAACAATGGAAATTATATTAAAAATAGATGAATAACAAAACAGAGCAAGTTGCAATGCATGAAAAAGCATGATTCTCTATCTCTTCTGACTATGTACATTGTGTGATTGGGGGGGAAAAGTGTCCTTAGAACATGATATGATCCAACAACATCCAAAGTCAGTTTGTTATGTCGTTTTAATGCTCAGGGGATAATTTTATTACCACTGGCTTCATACAGTTACTATTTGTGGTCACAAGATTATAGAATGTACTTAACTACTTAAGGGACTTATATGTGCTATTCGCTATAACTGCAATACGTCCCAGCTCTTTCAAAACAGAGAGCGAGTACATGAATATAAGAGTTGCACATAACCCACCCCATAATTTATAAACAGGGAATCATTATATTACAGACACCGGCAGCCATATTATGCTCGCTATGTGCCAATGAGAGAAATTTCACTGCAAGCATATAGCTTATTCCAGGAGCCTTCAAAACACAGTACCAACTACCCCGGCAAAACCACTATCATCATTAACATTAACAAGCCTAAAGGGCAAGGAAAATATAAACAACTAGATGTTTATAAATGATTAAACAGGACCCCCTCATTAACACAGGGGGAAACGAGGTTAATACTTAACTGAACACCATGAAGAGAGATTGAATTTACCTAGTTTCCGAGTTCTATCTGCAAGAAACCCAAGATAGCGAGTGACACGGCCCAATTTTGCATTAGAATACTCAAGAAGGTCACTAGCTTCTTGTCTAAGTTCCAAGCAGTCCTCTCTAGCAAGCTACAAGTGTAATTTATAAAAGTGAGTTTTAAGAAATGATCAAATACCAACACAAGCAGGAACAAGAGAAAAACATGAAGTGAACACATATTATCGTGCACATCAAATCATGTTGATTTGACATAATCATCATAGCTCTGGTATTTGTATCAATTAGCAAGAATAGTTTCCTGGAATTTTTCATGTGAAAGCAAAATTATGATAAATATTGAAAGCCCGACAGTATTATCCTGCTCAAGTTTGTTTGCACTCCTCATTCCTAGTGAGCAGGTAACGGAATCGCCGCCTCCCAATGTGGTTCCAGTTGAGTAATTTCAGTTCCTCTAAATTAAGGAAAATCATAACAGTCATCTTGTCCTCGAACATACTAAATGAATACAATGTTGGAGCCTCTCGTCCCACCATGGTACTGTTTCATGTTGAACTAACACCAGTAACAGAAACACATTGCCCCGCATATACCTATAGTCTCCTCAATTCAACGCATTATTACTAGTTGAGCACAGCCAGACTTGGTTCTTCAATCAAATAAATTTAAAAATTATACACCGTATATGTAACTAAACTGCAAGTTTGAGCTGTAGACCCAATAGAGAACCTCCGTTAACGGCCCCCAAACAAATGGAGCAAAAAACAGTGCGGAATCACAGCACTGCATCAACATGCGTCCAAATCCTCTACCTCAGCCAGCTCATTCGTGGATATACGTAACCCAATGCGGAAATATTCGCGGAACCGGTGCGAAGCGCACGGCAACATCCCGCACTCCAACGATGCCGCCCGGAACGGCAAACCAGCTTATCCCATCACCCCGACAAAATCGAGCTAGAACGATAGAACCGGACACCGCAGGCACCGCCCAACCCGAAACTCGAGAGCGGAGCAAGCACCTGGACGCTGTCGGCGAGCTGGTCGAGGCGGTCGGCGACGGGCATGGCGCCGGACGCGCGGGGCGCCCCCTCGGAGGAGCGGGCCACCATGGCCGTCGGCGGCGCCCTGGGCATGGCGGTGGGCGGCGCCAGCGGCGTCCCGGCCGCCGGCGTCGGCGGCTGGAAGCCGGGGAGGTCCCACGACCAGCCCCCGCGCGCGTCCGCCATTGGCGCCGCGACGAGCGGAAACCCTAGATCGAGCGCGGCTGTGGTTTAGCGGGCCACGGAGGCGAGGCGGGGCGGGGCGGGGGAGGAGGCGGACGAGGCGGTGTGGTGGACGGAGTGGAGGGGGGGGGGAGAGGAGACGCGGCCCCTATTCCTCTTCAATCTATCGCTTCGGGGGGAGGGAGGACAGGGGCCAGAAGTTTTTCCGCTTTCGCATTTCCGCGGCGTTGTTTTGTTCCCCTCTCCTTGTTCGGGGGAGGGGGGTCGCCCGGCCCGATGGGGAGGGGGGGGCCTTTTGGCATCATCGGTTTTTGCTCTTGGCTCGGCTGTGGTTTGAATTCGCTCGCCGGGGCCCCGCCGCGGGGCCGTGGGAGGATAAATGCTCGCCGTACCCGACCATGTACTCGCGGTGGCATTGGTTGGGGTTTGAGAAAACGCACGGTGGCATTGATTGGGTTTGAGAAAAACACCTGCGTGGAGTAAATGAAACCGTGCAGCCGAGGGATGAAGTCAATACGTAGTAGTATAAACTGGGAATGATGCCTTCCAGATTTTCAAAGGATAACGAAAAAAGGTCGCTCTCTCTTGCTTTGTTCAGACATCGTTTTAGCTTTTTGATTGATGAAGAAAAACAGAGATGGCAAAATGAAAGCTATGTCGTTGTGGATATTTTTGTATGCAAATGTATGTCAGCCCTGGAATGTTGCTAGGTTAAAGAACTGTCAAGTACTTCCTTCGTCCGATGAAAAGTGTACGTTTGGGTTTAAAATTTATCCACAAAAAATGTACTTCTATCTTCCTAATGCACTTTAAAGTATTTTATCTCATCACACGGTAATCAAGACCAATAACATTCTATACATAGTCTTCTTAGACAACTTCAATGCATTGGTGCTAAAGTGGGGTGCTAAGTGCATTAAAATGCTTAGCAACTAAAGTCCACAATGCATCAGTGCTTAGCCTTTGTAGCTAAGCCCCCTTTATTTAAATGTTAGTAACAAAACTCCTTCATGTATTGGTTGATAATCCTTTTGCATAGGTCCACGTATTTAACATTGGTTCTTTTTGGGGTCACTATAATGCTCTCTCTCATCTTTAATTGCTTTACTACATCATTTTTCTGCCTATATGACACCATCAAAAAATGTTAAATTGATTGTAGTACGTCATTCTATAAGGCGATGGTTAACCATTATTTACATAGGTGTACCATTATTCTGTGTAGTAGGTTTGGAAGAATGTGAAGAGTGAGGTAAAGCATACTTCCTTGGGATTTTCATGTACATAAAGTCCAAATCCAAATTTCTTCTCCATGACGGCAGACCTTCTGAATTTTTGTTCGCTAAAATGCGTCGAGTTCATTTGTGTGAATACCTACAGAGCAATTAAAATTGCTCACAAATGAATCATAGTAATTTTGGTAAGAAGCTTACTGTAGCATCTAGCATATATTATTTCTTAAGAGTCTTCTCTTTGCTTTAGTCAGTGAGTGTTGGACTTGCATCGGTTATAAATGAATTGATCCTCTAAAACCTTCTTCAAGTAGCAATCTTTGTCTATAGCATTTGCAGTGCACCTAACAACCTCCCATCATGATTCATTGTCCTTTTTTTTGGTCCCCTTTCTCATGCCTTATTAGCACACATATGTTTTCTCGTGTTCCCCATGTCCTTGATAGGCAACACACGTTTGTCTCCTTGCGTTAGTCCAATTCATTTTTTGTTTCTTCCGCATCGAGTCACGTTCAAGCGATCCGGTATCTCTATTCCTAATGAAGCAGTTGGTAGTGTCTGTTCCGGGTTTTCTTTCGTCCCACCTCCCACTTTCGCTGGGTTTTTTCATAGGTTTTTTCTGTAGATTTTCTTTCGTCCTCTCCCCCACTTCACCGGTTTATTTTCGTGTCACCCTCTCACACAATGAAAGAAATTTGAACATATCAGAATTTTCCATGCTGACGCAAATTATTTAGTAATGTAGAATCAATCACGATCAATCTCTAAAGATCAAATCTAAATTAATTAACATTGCCTTAAATCACTCAATCACATTAATTAGAAAACAAATAATTTATTTTAAAAAAAATCGCTCAATCACATTAATTAGGAAACAAATAATCTCTACTTATAATGGAGCAGTTGGTAGTCTCTTTTCCGGGGGTTTTTCGTCCCACCTCCCATTTTCGCTGGGTTTTTTCATAGGTTTTTTTTCATAGATTTTTTTCGTCCCCTCCCCACTTCACCGGTTTATTTTCGCGTCACCCTCTCACACAATGAAAGAAATATGAACATATCATAATTTTCCATGTTGACGCAAATTATTTAGTAATGCATAATCAATCACGATCAATCTCTAAAGATCAAATCAAACTAAATTAATTAACATTACCTTAATTCGCTCACTCACATTAATTAGAAAACAAATAATTTATTTTAAGAAAAATCACTCAATCACATTAATTAGGAAACAAGTAACCAATTTTAAGAAAATTAATGTGTAAAGCATAACAAAGAAATCTCATCAGGCGAACGAGGCCCCCTCGAACGCCCGTGCACAGCCGCCCTGTTCCCTCTCCCCCACCCAAAGTCGTCCTCTTCCCCACCGGCGCCGCCCTCCACTCACCTTCTTTTCTTAAAGCGGGGAGGCCCCAGATCGAGTCGTGGAAGTCAGCGGGGCGGCGACCAGATCCATCATGGCCACATCTCGTCGAGATGGGCCGCGCCGTGAGAGGTAGATTGAGGGGGCGGACACCGTGTGCATCTTCTCTCTCGGGACGCCGCTCCGACCCAATCCGGTGAGAAGGCAGGCCTCCGTGTGCGGCAACGAGGGCGGCTGGCGACGGGCGACGGCCGGCCCTCTCCCTCCCCTCCGGCCCTCCACTCTATGTTTCCTCCAAATGACTCTTCTCTAGATGGCGATGTGGGCTCTCTGTAATAGGTGTGTTATTCATTTGAACGATGGTCGCCTTTGTGCAGTCGTCGACCACTATCGCCATGTTCATTGCTCCCATGTATTGGTACTTCACGTCAATAATACAATCTTGAGTATCAGTTTGATAATTCATCTTGAAGGCGTTACCTTTGGCAACACATATTAGGTATAATATACTCCACTCTTCATGACTGTTGCACTCTCTTCCCATAAAGTCGGATTTGTTCATCCTTTTAGTGCAATTTATTTCCTATCAGCAATCTGCTACGCATGCAATCTTATGAGCAAAATTTTATTTAGGCCATCCTTTTCATAGTATTATTCAGGCATCGCTTTTTGGTCTCTGAGTATCAGAATTAATATATCCTACACAAGCTAGATTTGTAGGTGAGACTGACAATTAATCATACTCTGTTGTTATGCAACACCAAGACTCTTGACCTTTTCAGTCCAACAGTATCCCATAGGTACATAGATAGAATAGAACCATCATAATCTGTAAAGCAGCTGAAGAGCTAACCATATTCAAACTGCAAAGAAAAAGTATAAAGTTATTTTTAGAGCAAAGACTAGCTTTGAGAAAAGAAATGCATATATTTGATTGGGAAAAGAAGACATGCTAGCTCAAATATTTTGTGATGCAATTATGCTCCATTTGATAGCAGAGTGGCATTATGTCCCTCAATGATTCTAAATTTCTATTATCTGACAAAATTTGTTTGCCGGTCTTTGCCGCGCTGCTTTTAATGCCAGGGTCTCAGTAGAATTGTTGTTCCGCCAAAATTTAGATGTGAAGAGGAGTTCCTGATAATAGATGAACATACCAACCTACTTGCCTACAACCAAGGTAGAATTATCAGCGGGTACGCCAGTCGGAGCTGTTGACTGAAGAAAACCTATAGATAGCTACTGTTGGGGATATAATTATTTACATAAGCCGCCCAGGAGGGGCCGGGTTACGCAAAGAGAAGCCCATCTGAAGCCCAAGACCAAGATGTGAAGATGGCGGTTCAGTAAAGGGTCTAAAGGCCCACACACGATTTAGGGCCCATGGTGATAACCGCCATGAGGGTGCGACTTGTATTGTAAGGTAGAAATAACTAGTCACCGAGCCGAACACTGTTTATGAGCCGGCCGGGACTCTGTAAGCCGTAGGGCGTCGACCCGTGTATATAAGGGGACGACCCGTTGGCGGCTTAGGGACAGAAGAAACAAGAGATCGAGAACCGGGCATAGCGTATCTCGCTCCCTGGTCATCGAAACCTCAAGCAATTCCAACCCAACTAGATGTAGGCCTTCCTTCACCGCAAGGGGCTAAACTAGTATAAACCTCGCGTGTCCTTTGTCCCGATTAACCCCTTTAAGCTTCCTAGTTGCGATGGCTCCACGATCAAGTCCTTGCAAGAGGACATCTGTCGTGACAATTCCACAACAGTTGGCGCCCACCGTGGGGCCAGTGCACGGTGGATTTGAGTTCTTGAAAGGCAGCTTCAAAGGGATCAAGGGATACACAGTTGGCCGGATGACCAAGAGTCGTCGCGGCAAGATCTACATCAACGACGAAGGCTAGGACCCCAATGCCGGCTCAATTGAGTACGGCTACCAGGTCCCCTTTGGTGGAATTCACGTCTTCATCGGCCGGATTGGTGAGCCGGGCCCTGAGCCGGACAGCTGCACCGACCTCATCGAGACGGTTCAGCGTGCGAAACCTGCCCGAGCTCAACCCGTCGTGAAGCGTGCCTTTGTGGGTTGCATCCATGGAGGTGAACTTCCTGAAGGATCTGAAGGTGATGATGAGACGACCGTCCTCTCTGACGGTGATTCATCCGCCGGATCAATAGATTCGCTGTATCAAGTTCAAGATGGTGTGCTTGGGGGCTGTTCCGATGGCAGCACTATTCCGGACCTCTCAGAGTCGCCAAACTGGGCAGGAGTCTTCATGGCTGGTACTCAACCCGGCCAAAATTCTACGGCCTCAGCAGCGATAACGTCCGGGTTAGGAGTAGCCGGGGCAGGAGGCCCCGTGCGCTCACCGGCTCAGGTGCTGATGGATCTCATGGATAAGCTTACGACTTTGTTAACTGTTACAGTCATCCCTGCGAACCAATCTGAGCATGAGGCAGAGGTGGCACAGGTTCGCGACGAGATCGCCCGAGTCAAGGAAACCTTAGCAGCTGAGGATGCTAGATTAGCAGCAGAGCAGGCGGCTTTGGACGTACGGGCGCAGCAACTTCAGGCAGAGGCCTTGCAGCTCACGTTGAGATTAAACGCATCTAATGAGGTAATGAGGAGGAGACATCAGAAAGCTCAGTCCCATTTACCTCAAAATTATGATCCTCGGAATCTCTTTGCTACACCCGGGGCTGGCCCAAGTAACCCGCCAGGTGCGGATCAGCTTATTACATCCGGAGCGGGAGGTCCAGTCCAGCCTCAGGGGATGGCACCTCCTCACGGCAATATGGCACCGCCCAATTACGTACCAATACCACAGGGTCACTTCTCCAACCCCATGGAGAACTTAATCGTAGCATCAGCACGTTTGGCAGCTCTCCCAGTAGATGGGGATGATCCGACAGCGGTGGAAACCCGGAAGATCAGAGAACTTGTCCAAACAGCCCTGGCTCAGCAAGAGACCTACTCCTACAGCCAAGATAGGATTCACTCGACTCCTCCGCCCTGGTTAGCCCCGCCTTGCCAAAATCGGAGCCCGAGTTACAGTAGACACATGGAGTCAGAGGCCTTGTCAAGTAACGCTCAGCGCCGGAACCAGCCCAGCGGGTATAACCCGGTTCAGGAATGGATACGTCAGGAGGACGAGCGGGCGGCTCAGCTAGCAGCTCAGCTAGCAGCCCAACAAAACTCACCAGCTCACCCGATGACTTCCGTTGAGGCGGGAGTTGCTACTAGAACCGGAGGAGTTCCTTGTCTGGTACCGGCTCTACGTAATGTACGCCTGCCCAAGGATTTCAAGGGACCTCGGAAGGTGCCGAATTATACGGTCGATTTACAACCTGGGCATGGATTGAAAGTTACGAGATGGCTATGGAGCTGCTGGAGGTTAGTGATGAAGCGATGGCTAAATATTTCACCATGATGTTGGACGGAACGGCCCGTTCTTGGTTAAAGGGTTTGCCACCCAACTCCATTAGTTCATGGGCGGAGCTAAAGGCCCGTTTCATCCAGAACTTCAAGGATACTTGCAAGCAGTCTATGTCAATTGTGGATCTGACAAATTGTAAGCAGGAAGAAGGTGAATCTACGACTCATTGGGTGCGCCGGGTCAAAGATATAATACATTCGTCTGATAAGATGGATGCCGGCTCAGCAGTTCTCATGCTGGAGAAGAATTGCCGCTTTGAGCCTCTGAGACAGAAGCTGGGGCGCCTTAAGCGTGATTGCAACGATATGGGGACGCTGATGGCGGCTTTAGTCAAGTATGCCGATTCTGATAGTACCAAGGACCCCGCGTCTGATGATGAAAAGACGGGGAAGGGAAAGAAGAACGGTAATGGAAAGGGTCAGCAGCATAACCCGGCAAGTCAAGGAGGCAATAAGCGTAAGGCGGACGGTAACCCGGAATTTGTGGCCAATGCACAGGGTAACAATCAGAAGCGCAAAGGGAAGCCACCCCGGTTTGGTGGGTCAGGACCGTCTCTTGAGCAACTACTCAATGAGCCCTGCCCGAAACACGGCACCCGGGAACGACCAGCGACTCATTTATGGAAGGATTGCGCAATCATGAAAGCTTTCAAGAATTCTAATACGTTTGATGGCAATCAAGGCCCAAGCGGCGGCTCAGGAGCCGGCGGCTTTCATGGCCCGGGCGGTGGTTCAGGATCCGGTTTTCAGGGAAACCAGGGTGGTTATAATCAACAGCAGTCTGGTCAAGGAGGTCAGCAGCAGCAGCAGTCGGGTTATCAGAGCCATCCAAAATAGTTAAACAGTGGGCAGTATCACGTATTCACCACAAGTTTGTGTAAACGTGATCAGAAAGTTCATAAGAGGGCTGTGAATTCTGTTGAACCGGCTGTCCCTCGTTACTTGAGGTGGTCGGAACAGCCTATTGTCTGGAGCAGGGAGGATCACCCTCCCCGGGTTGATAATCCGGGTCAACTGGCCCTAGTGGTGGCACCGCAGGTTGGTGGGTATAAATTTACTAAGGTGCTCATGGATGGAGGTAGCAGCATCAACATCCTCTATTACGAGACCTTTCGGCGCATGGGCTTAACTGACAAGAATTTAAAGACTTCCAACACCGTCTTCCATGGAGTGGTGCCCGGTAAGTCGGTGTATCCTGTGGGCAAGATTGAGCTAGAGGTGGCCTTCGGAGACGAGCATGATTCTAGGGCGGAAAAGTTAACTTTTGAAGTGGTCAAAATCAAGAGTCCAAATCACGCTTTGTTCGGGCGGCCGGCCTATGCCAAGTTCATGGCACGGCCGTGTTATGTTTATCTACAGCTCAAGATGCCGGGTTACAAGGGTACCATCACTGTGCATGGAAGCCGAAAGGTGGCCCTGGAGTGTGAAGAAGGCGATGCGGCTTACGCCGAGTCTGTCTGTGCAGCAGAGGAGGTCAAATTTTATCAAGATAATGTTGAGCCGGCGGATATGACTTCTCTCAAGAAGCCGACTACGGAGCATGACCCGGCCATGAAGTTTAAATCGGCTGCAGAGACTAAGCTTGTTGATTTTACTCCGGGCGATTCATCTAAGCAATTCAGCATCAGTGCCAACTTGGATCCTAAATAGGAAAGCGCGCTCATCGAGTTCATCCGTGAGAACCGGGACATCTTTGCATGGAAACCTTCTGACATGCCAGGTGTACCGAGAGGACTCGCTGAGCACACTCTTAATATTGATCCGAAGTATAAGCCGGTCAGGCAGTTTCTGCGGCGATTCAATGAAGAGCGACGAAAAGCTATAGGAGAAGAGGTCGCCCGGCTCTTGGCGGCTGGGTTTATTGTCGAAGTTTTTCACCCGGAGTGGTTGGCTAACCCGGTACTCATACTCAAGAAAAATGGCACCTGGCGGATGTGTGTGGATTACACGGACTTAAATAAGGCTTGTCAGGCTGATCCTTTTGCCCTCCCCCGTATTGATCAAATCATTGATGCTACGGCAGGTTGTGCACATTTGAGCTTTTTGGATGCTTATTCTGGTTATCATCAGATCAAGATGGCAGTTAAGGACCAGGAGAAGACGGCTTTCATCACCCCGTTTGGAGCCTTCTGCTATGTGTCTATGCCTTTTGGGCTCAAGAGTGCCCATGCAACTTATCAACGGTGTGTACAGAATTGTCTCCACAATTAGATTGGGTGCAATGTTCATGCCTATGTGGATGACATAGTAGTCAAATCCAGAGAGGAGGAAACCTTGATATCTGATCTCAGAGAAACCTTTGACAATCTCCGGGTTTACAAAATGATGCTTAACCCGGAGAAGTGTGTATTTGGTGTGCCTGCAGGCAAGCTTTTGGGATTCCTAGTCTCAAACAGGGGCATCGAGGCTAATCCGGAGAAGATTAAGGCAATCACTTCTTTGGCTAAACCGGCATGTATTAATGATGTTCAGCGATTGGCGGGTCGTGTTGCCGCTTTAAGCCGGTTCATAAGTCGGTTAGGTGAGAAGGCCCTACCGTTGTACCAATTAATGAAGAAGGCAGACACCTTTGTTTGGAGTGATGCTGCTAATGCTGCTTTTGAGGATTTGAAGAGGCAGTTATCTGAGCCGCCAGTTCTTGCGGCTCCCATTGACAAAGAGCCTTTGCTGTTATATGTGGCTGCTAATTCACGAGCCGTCAGTGTGGCAATTGTGGTAGAGCGCAAGGAGGCTGGTAAGGAACATCTGGTTCAACGGCCGGTTTATTATGTCAGTGAGGTACTCATCGAGTCAAAACAAAGATATCCTCATTGGCAGAAACTTGTTTACGGGGTGTTCATGGCAAGCCGGAAGCTGAAGTAGTACTTCCAAGGTCACCCTATCACTGTGGTAAGTTCTGCCCCCTTGGGAGACATTATTCAGAACAGAGAGGCTACAGGACGAGTCGCCAAATGGGCCATCGAGCTCGGGCCTCATGGTCTGAAGTACGTACCGCGTACTGCCATTAAGTCTCAAGCTTTGGTGGATTTCATCAACGACTGGACAGGGCTACAGGCACCTGAGGAGAAGCCCGATAACACTTATTGGATTATTCACTTTGATGGGTCCAGACAGTTGGAAGGCTCGGGGGCTGGAGTTGTATTAACTTCCCCTCGAGGTGACAAATTTTGTTATGTGCTCCGGCTTATGTTTCCTTGCACTAACAATGCAGCTGAGTACGAGGCCCTGCTCCATGGTCTCCGGATGGCCAAAGAGATGAACTTGAGCCGGGTAAGATGCTTAGGAGACTCAGACCTTGTGGCTCAACAGGTGTCAGGCAAGTGGGACTCTAAAGATCCCCTCATGGCGGCTTACCGTCGTGAAGTCGATGCTGTGGCTGGATATTTCAAGGGTTACGTAGTGGAACACATTGATCGAAGAAAGAATGAGGCGGCTGATGCCTTAAGCCGGCTGGGGTCTCAGCGTAAGCCGGTGCCGCCTAACACCTTTCTTGATGTTTTGCATAATCCTTCTGTTAAGTTACCTACAGAAGAAGATCTGGCAATACCAGACCCGGAGGCACAGCTGGTGGCGGCTATCCACATTATCCCGGATTGGACAGTGCCTTATTTGGCTTACATGACCCGGGGAGAGTTGCCTGAAGACGAGACCTTGGCAAGACAGATCGTCCGGCGGTCTAAGTCCATGACAATTGTCAATGGCGAGTTACATCATTACAGCGTCACTGGCGCGATTCAACGTTGCGTGTCACCTGCAGAGGGTCAGGAGATCCTTCGTGAGATTCATGAAGGCGATTGTGGTCATCACGCCGGCTCAAAATCTCTTGTGGCCAAAGCTTTCCGTCATGGGTTTTATTGGCTGACAGCTCATGCTGATGCAGAAGACTTGGTTAGTAAATGTGACGGATGTCAGAAGTTCTCACGACGAGCCCATGTGCCGGCTCAAGAATTGAGGATGATTCCAATTACCTGGCCATTTGCAGTCTGGGGGCTTGATATGGTCGGGCCTTTCAAAAGATCTAAGGATAAAAAGACTCACCTCTTGGTGGCGGTTGACAAGTTCACAAAGTGGGTGGAGGCGGTGCCAGTGAGTAAGTGTGATGCAGCCACAGCAGTCCAGTTTATGAAAAAGGTGATTTTTCGCTTTGGTTTTCCACACAGCATCATAACGGATAATGGTACTAACCTTTCCAAAGGAGCTATGGAAGAGTTCTATCAACGAGAGCATATTCGGCTTGACGTTTCAGCTGTAGCTCACCCTCAATCAAATGGTCAAGCAGAACGAGCCAATCAAGAAATCTTGAAGGGTATCAAGCCCCGGCTCTTGGTCCCCTTACAGCGGACGCCGGGTTGTTGGGTGGAGGAGTTACCTTCTGTACTCTGGAGCATCAATACTACACCTAATAGATCTGCGGGTTACACGCCTTTCTTTATGGTGTATGGAGCAGAGGCGGTCCTGCCAAGTGACATCCATCATGATTCACCCCGTGTGGCGACTTATGTTGAGGAAGACAATGAAAAAGCTCGACAAGATGCACTTGACCTGTTGGATGAAGAGCGAGACTTGGCAATAGCCCATTCGGCGATTTACCAGCAAGACCTGCGCCGCTACCACAGCCGCCGGGTTAAGTCCAGAACCTTTCAGGAAGGCGACTTAGTGCTCCGATTCATCCAGGATCAATCTAACATGCACAAGCTATCCCCTCCTTGGGAAGGACCCTTTGTGGTCAGCAAGAATCTGAACAATGGATCATACTACCTTATCGACGTTCGGGAACACAAAGACTCACGTAAGTCGGAGGAGGAGACCCGTCGGCCGTGGAATATCGCTCATCTTCGGCCTTATTATACTTGAGCCGTCGGCTCTAATGTGTATATACTTATACTATGTATATTATATAAAGCAATAAAGCAGGACCTCTGTCCTTTTTTCCACTCCCAAAAAGGTTTATGTGTTTTCCTTGTCAGGTGGTGGAGATGACCAAGGAGAAGCGGATCATATCTGAATCCGGCTTTCCTTTGGTCCGGCTTATGATCATATCTGAATCTAGCCGTGATCACTTGGGGGCTTCCTGTTCAAACATAGGTCGTATTCGAACCAAAGAGAACATAGCTGTCGATACCCACTTGATCGGCATACTGCCAAACCCACTTGGGGGCTTCTTGATCATATCTGAATCATAGCTTAACTCCTTTTGGGTCTGACGTGGATCGTATTCGAATCAGCGTCATTAAACAACTCTTATGGTCACTTGGGGGCTTCCTGTTCAAACATAGGTCGTATTCGAACCAAAGAGAACATAGCTGTCGATACCCACTTGATCGGCATCGCCACAGCCACTGGGGGCTAACAGATCGTATCCGAATCTTAGCTCAACCCCTTTGGAACGGGTCACTGATCGTATTCGAATCAGAAACCCTTGAATTTTGTTCATCATATTTTACAAGTGCCAACATTAGATATCTTGTGACCCTCTTGAAGGTACAATGGAATACATTACAATCTTCCAGAATTAATATTAGTTACATCAGGTTGTTAAGAACCAGGTGAACTTGTATGTGCCAATTTTCAGGAGTTAAGTTTACCCTCAGGGGTTGGTTTATATAAGCCGGAAAAACAGCTGTAAGCACTACAGGGCAATGCAAGGTATTTCTGCAAAGGGCATAACAGATTCATATAAAGTATATAGTGACGGCAGCTTATGCAAGTACTAAAGGCCATAAGCATACGCAAAGGCATAGCAAAACTCAAGGTATTTTTTACTCTATTACAAGACTCTCCGAGTCTGAATGATGCGGCATTGTTTTTCTACAACTACATAAGCAGGTGGCGCCTGATAATCTACTCTTGGGGTTGATTTGAAGCCTCCGGGTTATCCTTCTCCGCCTCTCCGCCGGCTGCTTTGTCCTGGAAGGATGATGAGGCCCAGTCAATGCCACTCAAGGCCTCAAACTCAGCTTCATCATCTATTAAACCGGTTGGGTCGACTTCAGGAGCAAAGGTGTGCTTACGGGTTGGAGGGATCAAGCTGACGTCGTCATAATGCGGCGTGGGGATTCTCCGATTCTCCTTGTCATAACCCGGCTGACACTTGGAGAGGTCAGTGTCGTTCCCAATAAGAGTAGCCACCGGACGTATATCTTTCACACAGGCGGTGAAATCTTTATCATTAAACACGGTGCCATCTTCCTTTAAACTTGGATACCCAAGAGCAATATCAGCAGGGTCTAGTTCTGGAAGCCACGCCTTGGCCCGGCTCAATGCGGCTATAGCTCCGGCTCTTGCAGATGCTCGTCTTAACTCTTGGATCCGCTGAGGTAGCACAGCAAGCCGCTTCAGCACATCTTGCAGGAGATAGGGAACATCATTTGATAAAGACACAACGGCCAGGGCACGTTGTGACCCGGTGTAGAGCTGTTCCACCAGAGTATAAACCGCCTTCAGCTTGATCACCATGTTCTGCTTGAGATTTGTGCTCCTGGGGCCTGCGTTATTAAGCATAAGGTGAGTCAGAGGAAACAACCGAAATGGTCATTCAAGGAGTTTTGCAGTGTTTAAGATTTGAGTAAGTCACTCACCAAAGATTGCTGAGACCATTCGAGATATCTGGCGCTTTAAGTCGGACAGTTCGGCCGTTGCTTCCGCCAGCGATGCCTCTGCTGTCTCGGCCCGGGTCACCAGTGCGGCCTTTTCATCAGCCCAAATTTTCTTCTCCGATTCAAAATTTTGCTTCAGCTTCTCTTGTTCAGAGACGCTGAATTCAAATTTGGAGTTAGCCTTTTGAGTTTCAGTCTCCTGGGCTGCCACGCGGTTCTTCAGGTCAACAATTTCCGATTCAAATTGACTTATCATGACCTGCATTGCACCAGATAACACTCAAGATTACGGTAAATAGTGTTAAGTCCCAAGCACTTTGCAAGCAAAGGTATTTGGCACTTGGGGGCTAATGTATCCTGAAGAATTTTCAATTACTACTCCGGTTCATGGAAATTAAAGTCCCAAACACTTTGCAAGCAAAGATGTTTAGCACTTGGGGGCTAATGTGTATCGCAAGTGTTACCGGGTTAAAAGTCTTTTTCCTAAGCCGGATAAGCAGTGCTAGGCAATTTTCAAAAGTCTACAGCATATTTACTTATAAGCAATAGACTTGGGGGCTGGTACAGTAAGTATGGTTAAAGAAAGCTAGCATAAGTCATACCTCAGATTTCTGCTGTATCTGCTTCACCATGTCAATTTCCAGGTCACGGCTGCTATGTACTTGATTGATATAGCCGGAGACGATCTCTCCGATACTCAAATGAGTATAGTCAGTGACGTCCAGCTTGGCCTTTCGGCGTTCTACCAACTCCTCTTTAGAACACTTGGCAAGTACAGATGGCTGTGCCGGTTCAACAAACTGAGTTTTGAGGATCTCAACTTCCGGATCACTTGCTTTGGCGGGGCTAGGAGCCTCCGGGTTACCAGACTTGTTGAAGATTTGCTCAGTAGGCGGGTCAGAGGAAGATATAGGAGCGTCATGAGATGGTTGAGGCGGCGGCTCGTGAGCAGGGGCATCAGGAGCAGCTGTGCCCAGCTCTGGTTCAGTCACAACCGGCTCTTGGGGCGGCTTATTCTTTTTTGCCCTTTTGCTGGGCTTTACTTGCACACTGCGGAAAAAGTAGACAGGTTAAATACGAAAAGTATGAGTAAAATAAAGGCATAAGGTACAACAAGTTTATATTACCCGGGAGCAGTTTTGAAGGCTGGCATGTTGGACTGCATAGACTCACCGGAGGAAGGTGAAATATCCTGATAATTGGAGTCAGAAGAATTGAGAGGATAACGAATGAAACCCGCCAAAGGAAAAAGAAGGTGTGAATCGGAGGTAACCTCAGCCTGGCGTTTCCTGGTCACATCAGGTAAGCCGGAGGAGAGTTCCGCGTCTTTGCTGGTCCGGGTCTGCCTCCGGCTCTCATAAATCTGTCGCTTCAAAAGAAAGTCAGGATCTTGGTAAGCCAAAGGATGTGAAAATCTTACTTTCCGGGTTACTCTTCGAATTTTCTGACGCGGCTGAAGCTCGGAGTCGGAGGAGATTATAATTACCTCTTCCTCGACGGGTTGGCTGTTGCCCGTGTCTTCCTGAAAGAAGGTTAGTATCAGTAAGGTAGTGATAAAGGAGAAAGGGAAATTCAAAGGTTACCTCTTCCTCATTATCATCAGTATCATCAAGCTGAAACAGCTCAGAGGCGCTTGGCTTCCTCTTCCTTGAGGTGGTGGGCTTGGTGGTTTTCTTTTCGGCTCTCTTGGCCGCCCTGGCTTTCTTGGCTGCCTCATGATCATATTGGGTTTTCCAGAAGTTATCATTTGCCTGTAAAAGGTTATAACGGGTTATGCGTAAGAATACAGCCTAACATGATAAAAAAAGAGATAATAATAACCCGACGGCTGGAAACTTACTGCAGGGGCCGGGTTCTTCTGGCAAAAAGGTAGTAAGCCGAAGGCGTTACTATTCACTGTGCCCTCCTTCAACAAGGACTGAGTTGTAGCTTCCACTACGTCATCTGGTAAGTCGTCAGGGCTATGACGCTGAGGGTCATCTTTCTCGCCTGAATAATTACACATTAAGCCGGGGCGGCGGCTTAACGGAATTATTCTCCAAGCAACCCAGACTCGGACCAGGTCAATGCCATCTAAGCCATTCCCTAAAAGAGCTTTTATCTTCTTGATTTTGGGGGTGAGTGGCAGACGTTCAGTAGCTGTCAACTTATCCGGCAGCGGGTGAGTAGGTTCAAGGCGCAATGCACGGAAGCCGGGCAGCGGGTTTTCACCAGCCGGAGAAGTGTCCTGGCAGTAGAACCACGTTTGGTTCCAGTCCTTTGGATGACTCGGCAGTTCAGCATAAGGGAAAAGGCAGTCTCTTCGTCGCTGAATCGAGATGCCACCAAGTTCTAGACTGGGTCCGTTGGCGCGTTCATTCTGCCGGTTCAAATAGAACAACTCCCTGAACAAAAGTAGGCTGGGTTCTTCTCCAAGGTAGACCTCACAGAAAACTTGAAAGTTGCAGATATTTGACACCGAATTGGGCCCGATGTCTTGAGGTCTTAAGTCAAAGAAGTGCAAAACGTCTCTAAAGAATTTTGAACCGGGAGGAGCAAATCCCCGGCTCATGTGATCGGTGAAAATGATCACCTCCCCTTCCTTGGGTTGAGGTTTCTCTTCAGACGGGTCAGGAGCGCGATAAGACATGACATCCTTCTTGGGCAGATGGCCAGACTTTACAAACTCGGACAGTTTGCTCTCTGTAACAATGGATGGGACCCAGTTGCAGGTAATCGGAGGCTTAACAGCTTTGGGTGCCATTGGATAAATTGAAGCCTACAACAAGATAAAGGAAATTTTCCGGTTCATTATAACCCGGAGAATAAGCATTATTGGGTTATCTGAGATGGCGGCTTAAGAAGGGGCCTAATGACATACAGGTAACTATGTGATAATGATTAGCAGCTGCAGGTACTAAAGATGATTAAGGTTTTCTTAAGTCGCCATAAGCAAGCGGTGCTGACAACCGGTATTATTTTAAACCGGTCACATGAATTATTATGGCTGAAGCAGAGTCAACAGATGCGGTTTTTTGGTTAAGTGTGGAACAAACAGGTTTCACAAGTTGCAATCATTATTTTGGATCAAACGAGGTTCTGAGAAAGAAAATATTTCTAGACCTAAAAACAGTACAGAGAAGTTCATATACTCGCGGAGGGTTTCCAAAACAAGGGAAATGAGATCTGTTCTTATACAGGATAAGCACGAATATTTTCCGCAGCAGTTTTATGTTGTTTCTATAATCTAAACAAAGGCATTGGAGGTGAAATTAATGGAGGTCTGCGTCGGGCGGTGATGAACACCGACGAACTCAAGACGATTTCAAGACAGATCTGAGAAAGGGGAAAAGAGGAACTCACAGATGCGGAAGAGCTGCGGAGGGTCGCCGTCGTTTTCTGGTCGGAATCAGGGTGATGCAGCGGCCTGAGTCGGTGAAGACGAGGAGTTCGACGGCGGCGGCGGCGGAGCTTGAGCAGCAAAGGAAGAAGTGTGAGGAGGAAGACGACTGAAGGAAATGGAGAAGGCCTAGGTCGCATCTATTTATAAGGAGGGGCCGACCAAGACGGCGCAAGAAACGAGGAGACCAAAGCATCATTATCCAGCGGCCCCGACGCCTCGATTCTCGGGATGGTCAGTAAAGGCAAAGATTCGTTGGAGGATATGACGGATTAAAATATGAATTTTATTGAAGATGACGTCACAGAGATTTGACCCGGATCCGGATGATGACGTCACGGCGGGTTAGAATTTCCGCGCAAAACAGAAGACTAAGGGCTAGTTTATAAGGTTTTTAAAGATTGACATGAACCGGTTCAAATCAATCTGGGGCCTAATGTTGGGGATATAATTATTTACGTAAGCCGCCCAGGAGGGGCCGGGTTACGCAAAGAGAAGCCCATCTGATGCCCAAGACCAAGATGTGAAGATGGCGGTTCAGTAAAGGGTCTAAAGGCCCACAGACGATTTAGGGCCCATGGTGATAAACCGCCATGAGGGCGCGACTTGTATTGTAAGGTAGAAATAACTAGTCACCGAGCCGGACACTGTTTATGAGCCGGCCGGGACTCTGTAAACCGTAGGGCGTCGACCCGTGTATATAAGGGGACGACCCACTGGTGGCTTAGGGACAGAAGAAACAAGAGATCGAGAACCGGGCATAGCGTATCTCGCTCCCTGGTCATCGAAACCTCAAGCAATTCCAACCCAACTAGACGTAGGCCTTCCTTCACCGCAAGGGGCTGAACTAGTATAAACCTCGCGTGTCCTTTGTCCCGATTAACCCCTTTAAGCTTCCTAGTTGCGATGGCTCCACGATCAAGTCCTTGCAAGAGGACATCTGCCGTGACAATTCCACGACAGCTACCATCAATGTCACTTAAGTAAATAGCCCAGATCTTACATGTGACCGTTGTTTTTGAAGCCTTATCTGCAATTGAGACTATACGGCGAGAAGACACAAGTGCATCATACATTGGATACTACAAAGTAGACATGTTTTTACAGATGACATAGCAGAATATCACCATAGTGAAAGCAAAGCACCCTATATCCATGAAAATAAATAGTATAAGACGTCAAGGAAGAAAATGAGACATTATATTTGATGAAGATTCAACTCATAGGAAGTAGGAGTGCTTATGAGGGATGCTGCTATAAGGGGATGGAGGTAATCAGAAGAAATTTGCATGTGGTGAAATAACTACCTCATAGAAGAGTTAATTGGTTTTAATGTAGGAAAAATCTACACGCTGGTTAAGCTTTGATGTATTTGATGTATAAATATTAGCACTTCTCTCTGTGTAAATTTTTTTTTGCTACGGTTATTCAATGGGCTAAGGGAATACTTGATGGACCAAGGCAAGTAGTGTTTGTAATGACTTGGTTTATGACAGTGCAAAATAAATTATAAAGAGAGTACATAAATTATTACCATGAAATATTTTAAACTTGCAGATATTCTGGTTCGTATCATGACATCCACATAAACCTAACTATCCTGCTTACAATGCTTCACACAAATAGATAAAAAATTATACGTTTTCTTATCAGAAAATGAAAAATTACGCCACTATATGTGTGGAGTGTGTCGTGGTGCTCCACAAAATATTTTTCATGACCCCTGAAAACTTTTAAGGATAGAGCGAATCACCCAAAACAATTTCCATGAAATTCCTTTTGTTGTGGTGGCAAATATAATGCTTAGAGCATCTCCAATAGATGATGTATATTTTGGTGATCCAAACCGGTGATGTAAAAATTTACATCACCAAAAAGTGTTTTTTACATCTCCGAAAAATGCTTAACTCCAACAGATGGTCCAAAATGGAGATGTAAAAGAGCAACTCCAATAGGTGGTCCAAAACGAAGATGTAAAATTCTGAAAATGACCAACTACTACTTCATCTCAACAAAGTTCAAACATCAAATTCAAACATAGATGACATAAATTTAAACTAGCTGAACTACTTGTTGTAAAAAAATTGCATATGGAATTCGTGGAGGCAGAAATGTAAATTTGCACCACGAGGTGTTGTATTTTGCATCCCGCCCGCCCTTGCCGGCACTGCACGCCGTCGCCCCACCTTGTCCGCCTCCGCCCCACGCCGCTGCCCGCTCCCCACTCGGCCGCCGCCCGCTCCCCGCTCGACCGCCGCCCCGACCTCTCTCCATCTGCCGCCACCCTGACTCGCTCCGGCCGCCACCGCCACCCGATGGCGCCGAAGAAGATGCCGAAGGGAAAGTCGAGTTTCTTCGGCGTGAGGGTGAAGCCCTCCGGGAACTTCGGAGTGGAGTTCTCCGACGCCGAGCGGCGTTGGTGGCTCGGCACGTATCCCACCACTGACGAGGTTGCGCATGCCTATGACATGGCGGTGTGGCATGTCAGACAGCCGAAGACGAACCTCAACTTCCCGGCAATTGATACCTGGGCGGTGGCGGAGTGGCTCGTGCTGCAGGGCATCCGGATGGAGGAGATGTCGACGAAGAAGAAGAAGAGACCGGTGGTTGTCGTCACTCCCGGTGAGAGCGACGAGGAGGCATTGGCTCGGTTTGTGCGGGAGCATCCTGAGTATGCCCAGGCCGAGCAGGAGTTCTACTGGAAGCGTGATGCTGAGGAGAAGAAGGAGGAGGAGGATGAGCTGAAGAAGGAGGACGAGGCCGGCCCCTCGACGGTGGTCCCCATCCTCCATCATCGTCGGAGGAGGACGATGAGTTCTTGGGGCTCTCGGATGACTCCGAAAAGTCGTATTGGATGCCCTCAGACAACGAGTAGTTCTGCTAGTTTAAATTTATGTCATCTATGTTTGAACTATGTTTGAATTTGATGTTTGAACTTTGTTGAGATGAAGTAGTAGTTGGTCATTTTCACATTTCTGCATCTTCGTTTTGGACCATCTATTGGAGTTGCTCTTTTACATCTCCGTTTTGGACCATCTGTTGGAGTTAAGCCTTTTTCGGAGATGTAAAAAACAGTTTTTGGTGATGTAAATTTTTACATCACCGGTTTGGATCACCAAAATATACATCATTTATTGGAGATGCTCTAAGCATTATATTTGCCACCACAACAAAAGGAATTTCATGGAAATTGTTTTGGGTGATTCACTCTATCCTTAAAAGTTTTCAGGGGTCATGAAAAATATTTTGTGGAGCACTACAACACACTCCACACATATAGTGGCGTAATTTTTCATTTTCTGATAAGAAAGCGTATAATTTTTTATCTTTTTTTTGCTAGGGGTATATTTTTTTATCTATTTGTGTGAAGCATTGTAAGCAGGATAGTTAGGTTTGTGTGGATGTCATGATATGAACCAAAATATCTACAAGTTTAAAATATTTCATGGCAATAATCTATGTACTCTCTTTATAATTTATTTTGCACTATCATAAACCAATTCATTACAAACACTACTTGCCTTGGTCCATCAAGTATTCTCTTAGCCCATTGAATAACATTAGCAAGAATTTTTTTACACAAAGCGAAGTGCTAATATTTATACATCAAATACATCAAAGCTTAACCAGCCTGTAGATTTTTCCTACATTAAAACCAATTAACTCTTCTATGAGGTAGTTATTTCACCACATGCAAATTTCTTCTGATTACCTCCATCCCCTTATAGCAGCATCCCTTATAAGCACCCCTACTTCCTATGAAGTTGAATCTTCATCAAATGTTAATGTCTCATTTTCTTCCTTGACGTCTTATACTATTTATTTTCATGGATATAGGGTGCTTTGCTTCCACTATGGTGATATTCTGCTATGTCATCTGTAAAAACATGTCTACTTTGTAGTATCCAATGTATGATGCACTTGTGTCTTCTCGCCGTATAGTCTCAATTGCAAATAAGGCTTCAAAAACAACGGTCACATGTAAGATCTAGGCTATTTACTTAAGTGACATTGATGGTAGCTATCTACAGGTTTTCTTCAGTCAACAGCTCCGACTGGCGTACCCGCTGATAATTCTACCTTGGTTGTAGGCAAGTAGGCTAGTATGTTCATCTATTATCAGGAACTCCTCTTCACATCTGAATTTTGGCGGAACAACAATTCTACTGAGACCCTGGCAATAAAAGCAGTGCGACAAAGACCGGCAAACAAATTTTGTCAGATAATAGAAATTTAGAATCATTGAGGGACATAATACCACTCTACTATCAAATGGACCATAATTGCATCACAAAATATTTGAGCTAGCATATCTTCTTTTCCCAATCAAATATATGCATTTCTTGTCTCAAAGCTAGTCTTTGCTATAAAAATAACTTTATACTTTTTCTTTGTAGTTTGAATATGGTTAGCTCTTCTGCTGCTTTACAGATTATGATGGTTCTATTCTATCTATGTACCTATGGGATACTGTTGGACTGAAAAGGTCAAGAGTCTTGGTGTTGCATAACAGCAGAGTATGATTAATTGTCAGTCTCACCTACAAATCTTGTTTGTGTAGGATATAATAATTCTGATACCCAAAGACCAAAAAGCGGTGCCTGAATAATACTATGAAAAGGATGGCCTAAATAAAATTCTGCTCATAAGATTGCATGCGTAGCAGATTGCTGACAGGAAATAAATTGCACTAAAAGGATGAACAAATCCGACTTTATGGGAAGAGAGTGCAACAATCATGAAGAGTGGAGTATATTATACCTAATATGTGCTGCCAAAGGTAACGCCTTCAAGATGAATTATCAAACTGATACTCAAGGTTGTATTATTGACGTGAAGTACCAATACATGGGAGCAATGAACATGGCGATAGTCACTACAAAAAAATACACTTCCGTGATTATACGTGTTTGTCACAGTAGGTCGCGTTTTTTGTCATGCATGTACATCCATGACGATTTTATGACAGAATCAAGATAGTCATACATGTGTTGTCGTAGAAGTGTTCCATGACATTACCAAAATTATCATCACGGAAGTGTCCACTTCCATGACGATAAATCGTGCATCACAGAAGTGCTTTCGTCAAGGGTGACCGGCACGCGGCATCCACCGTAATGGAACACCGTTAAGCTATAGGGTCCGGTTTAGGATCCGATAACCCGCTAACAGCCCGAACCAATGGGGATTTTCCACGTGTAAAATCATCATTGGCTGGAGGAAACACGTGTTGCCTCACTGTTGGGACAGATGTCATCCACTCATTGGACAGGAGGCACCTATGATAGGTTGACACGTGGCACGTCCCAACTATGGCCCATTCCGATGAAAAAGGCCGGCCCAGTAAAAATTAGCAGGCCGGCCCATATAAGGCCTACTTGTGTCAGGTCCATTTAAGCCCATGGCCCATACGAGATGTGCCAATTCAGCCCGTCAATGGCCCGTTAAAGATTTGACACCATTGCATCCCAGCGTTAGTTCGAGCCCGTTAACAGCCCCCTATATATTTGGGCTCAATATCGGCCTGATGAGATTTTGGCCTGTTAACGGCCCATTCAGTGGATGGGCCAATATTCATGACGTACATCTTTTGGCCTTTTAGCGACCCATTTAAATGTTGGGCCAATTTCCGGCCCGGTGTGTCTTTCAGCCTGTTGACGGTCCATAAATTAGTTGGGCCATTTGTAGTGGACCTGAGTTTCGGTCTTTTAGCGACCCATTTAAGTGTTGGGCCAATTTTCGGACCGGTGTGTCTTTCAGCCTGTTGACGGCCCATGCCATTCATGGTCCAATACGAACCTGGTTTCTCTTTCGGCCTGCTAAAGGCCCATAACACAGTTGGGCCATTTACAATACGACATGACTTTCGTCCACTTAGCGGCCCATGCTCTTCATGGTCCAGTACAAGCCCGTTGTCTCTTTCGGCCTGCTAAAGGCCCATAGTATAGTTGGGCCATATGTAGCCCGAACTTAGTAACGGCCTGTTAACAGCCCGTGAAATCAATTGGGCCCACCTGTTGCCCGCTTCTATGTCGGCCTATTAACGACCCGGGAGTTAAGAGGGACGACCATTAACTTTTGGCCTGGTAACGACCCATTAACTTAATGGGCCCACTAAAGTTCGTACATGTCTTTAGGCCAAATTAGATAATTTGAGCCCATTACGACGAGCAATTATGCACAGGATCAAAACCGATCAAGCAAAGGTACGACATACAGGGAAAAACATTGCACATCCAGCATATATTACAGGAAATTACATCCACTGGGCAATCAAAGATTGATGCCAGTGCAAATAAATGAACAGAACCTAACGATCTACAACGTCACAATCTGCAACCTCAGCACGGATGACACCCATAAGCATGTGGGAAAGTTCTTGCTGCTTTGCTACACTGTCTCTGAAAACATTGATCAGTTGTTGTGTCGCACGACTCTGCACCTCTGATTCCTCCACCATTTCCATCACTCCTTCAGCCATTAATTGGTTCACAAACATACATTTTTTCTGTTGCATTCGAGACAGAGGATAGTGAACAGATTCAGATGGAGATTTTGGCAGGCTTGTATTATTGATAGTGGAGAGTGTCTCGACCACTGCATCATAACATAAATTAGGAGGGGAACCAAACAGATTAATCGTGAGTTCTTGCCATATTACCTGGCCTAGATTTATTGGAAAGAAACAATGGGGTTGCCTTGCTGTTTTCAGAGTTTGTCTTCTTATCTTCAGCAGCCTGCACCAAATTAAGACACTAGCATTGCTATCATTGGCCAAGTCAGATAATAGGAAAGCAACATTGGCACAACGAACATTTGGGCAACTAGCCAACACCAAATTAACACAATATGGCACAACTATCATCAGCCAGGTAAGGTAATACGAAAGCAACATTGACACAATTAATGAATGGGCAACTAGAGCAGCACTACAATTCAGTAATGTGCATGATATGAGATAGTACACTCATGCAGCTCAGTATGCAAAACTACCAGGCAGTTTTCTTTACAAAAATCAACATTGGCGCCTTTAACATTTTGCTACAACTAGTTTTAGATCAGATAAAGGTTGGATTCATGCCAATTAACAAAATACATACTGATGTAAAAATATAGTGATATACAACAGGTACTTACATCAGTCTTGGAGCACAGAGAATTCCCGCAAGATATTTTCCTCGAATACAATCCCAATGAAGGAAGTCTTCTATCATTTAACCTTATTTTCTAAAAGACAGATTGGTAAGAAACATGTAGAAAATATGATCAGAATGCTATAAAATTTCACGATGCGAGGATACACACACGCTTCTTAGAATGGAGTTGACATTCTTTTGCTGGACTGGAGCGGACTAGTTCTTTGGTCACTCGAATATGCTTATTATCAGTGGGAGTTGGGTTTCTCTATGCTGGATCAATATCTATGAAAAATGGAGTTGGTTTATTATCTCCTGGCGTTTGGATCTTTTGCAAAGACCTAGTTTGTAACCCTTCAGATTCTAACATAGCCGTCTTCCCCTTGCATGCCTTATATAGAAGAATGATGCTTCAATTATAAAATATACTACAACAGAGATGGAATAGGTACTGAAGAATAGAAAGGCATGACATATTGACATGTATTCCCTCCATCCGGAAATAAATGGATGGGTCTAGGCATATTGCAGTTCTAGATACATCCAGTTTTATCCATTTCTACGACATGTAATCGGGATGGAGGGACTATGATGTAAGAGCTAGGGATATGACAGGACAACACAGTAAAAAAAACACTAAAAACCCACTGCAGAACCAAAGTAATCAAACCCATTGATATGAGATAATACACTCATGCAGTTCAGGATGCAAAACTACCAGGCAGTTTTCCTTACAAAAATCAACATTGTGGCCTTTAATCATACATTTTGCTACAACTAAATTTAGATCACATAAAGGTTGGATTCACGCCGATTAACAAAATACATGCTGATGTAAAAATATAGTGATATACAACAGGTACTTACATCTGCATTGGAGCACAGAGAATTCCCGCAAGAATCTTTCCTCACAGATGATACCAGTGCAGAAATTCTTCTATCTGTTAAGCTTATTTTCTAAAAGAGAGATGGGTAAGAAACATGTCGAAAATATGATCAGCGCGCTGAAAGGATCGATATGGTTGACTAGAGGGGGGGTGAATAGGCAACTAACAATTTTTAACTTTTTCTTTACCAAATTAAACTTTGCATCAAAGTAGGTTGTCTAGATATGCAACTAGGTGAGCAACCTATATGATGCAACAACACTGAACAAACATGCAAGCAATAGAAGTAACACTAAAGAGCTTGCACAAGTAAAGGTAAGAGATAACCAAGAGTGGACCCGGTGAAGACGATGATGTGTTACCGAAGTTCCTTCCTTTCGAGGGGAAGTACGTCTCCGTTAGAGCTGTGTGGAGGCACAATGCTCCCCAAGAAGCCACTAGGGCCACCATATTCTCCTCACGCCCTCACACAATGCGAGATGCCGTGATTCCACTATTGCGGCCCTTGGAGGCAACAACCGGACCTTTACAAACAAGGTTGGGGCAATCTCCACAACTTAATTGGAGGCTCCCAACAATACCACGAAGCTTCACCACAATGGACTATGGCTCCGTGGTGACCTCAACCGTCTAGGGTGCTCAAACACCCAAGAGTAACAAGATCCGCTAGGGATAGGTGGGGGAATCAAATATCTCTTGCTGAAGTGTAGATCGGGGCCTTCTCAACCACTCCCGAGCAAATCAACAAGTTTGATTGGCTAGGGAGAGAGATCGGGCGAAAATGGAGCTTGGAGCATTAATGGAGCTTGAGGGGGAAGAGGTAGGTCAATGGGGAAGAAGGGGACCCCCTTTTATAGTGGGGGCAACAATCCAACCGTTACCCCACTGAATAGCCCCGCAGAGGGCGGTACTACCACAGAGGGCAGTGGTACTACCGCTGCGGTACTACCGCTCCCCCCTATGGTACTACCGCCCAGCAGAGAGGGCTAGAAGACAAAGGAGGGTCTGGCCGAGCGCGGTACTGCCGGACGGGCCTAAAGCGGTACTGCCGCGGTGGCAGAGCGGTACTACCGCTCTTGAGCGGTACTACTGCACCTACAACCGCTATAGGTGTCGCTCAACCTGACACGAGAAATGCCCCCTCGAGTCGAGGCGGTAGTGGCCCGGTACCGCAGCGATACTCCTGCTGAGGACACACAAGCGGTACTACCGCTAGGCACCGCGGTACTACCGTTGGGGCTAAAGATAGCTCAAACTGCAAGGAAAGAGACCTCCAACGACGCGGGAATGCCCAGAGGGTGAGAAACGAAGGTGTACGTGATGATTCCACGCTAGCGAAACCAAAGCGGACCCCCTCTTGATAGTACGGTGACTCCTAAGAAACTAGTCGACCAACAAGAAACCAAAGAGCTACACCATCTTGAAAAACACTTCCGAGGGGAGAGAAAACGTCTCGAGCCAAAGGATGAATCTCTGAAACGCTCAACGCACAAGTTTAGTCCGCAAATATGTTGTCATCAATCACCAAAACTACATCGAGAGAGATATGCCTTAACAATCTCCCCCTTTTGGTGGATTGATGACAACCAGGGATTTGCACAGGGAAAAGACATAAAAGAAAGGATACTTAGAACTACAAAATATAGACGGGATAAGAAGGTTAATTAGTAAAGGGAAACTTGTTAACCCGCATGCATGTGGATGAAACAATTATAATTACGATGGAAGACAAATGTACCGAAACTACGAGGATCCCATGCAAAAACAGTGCCACGAGTGGTGGCAGAAAACACAAGACCCTCATATTCAATTGCATCACAATACTCATCCGTGTACAAAAACTGATTTTTGAGCAATATCCATCCAGTCGAACCACGAAGGACGACAACAAGCATGTCGAAGATAGCAACAACTTGATAGTTCTTGTAATTCCAAGAGCGGTTGGGAACTCGACAAATTGCTACCTTCCATAGACGACAGTCATCATGATCGTATTTGAACGTACGTAGATCATCTGTGTGCTCAACCTCAGGGCACTCAGAGATTTTTGGAAGTGGAATCCGCTGACGAGTGTACACATTCACAAGTTCCCACTCGCAATTGTACCTAATACAAACAACCCAATCTCCATTTGCGCCAGCCCAGGCCTTACCCTGAAGCGATGGCATCTTGACATCACACGTATCATTATCATGCAGCATCAACTTGCACAAGGCGAGGTCTCCGTCGTCCGCGCCCATGCGAATAGGCTTATAGCGAAGAAGATAAGGGAGATTATCGGTGTCAAAACCGGCGGATCTCGGGTAGGGGGTCCCGAACTGTGCGTCTAGGCCGGATGGTAATAGGGGGCAAGGGACACGAAGTTTTACCCAGGTTCGGGCCCTCTTGATGGAGGTAAAACCCTACGTCCTGCTTGATTAATATTGATGATATGGGTGTTACAAGAGTAGATCTACCACGAGATCAGAGAGGCTAAACCCTAGAAGCTAGCCTACGGTATGATTGTATGTTGTGATTGTTGTCCTACGGACTAAAACCCTTCGGTTTATATAGACTCCGGAGAGGGTTAGGGTTACACAAGGTCGGTTACAAAGGAGGAGATATCCATATACGTATTGCCTAGCTTGCCTTCCACGCCAAGTAGAGTCCCATCCGGACACGAGACGAAGTCTTCAATCTTGTATCTTCATAGTCTAACAGTCCGGCCAATGGAGATAGTCCGGATGTCCGGAGACCCCCTAATCCAGGACTCCCTCAGTAGCCCCTGAACCAGGCTTCAATGACGATGAATCTGGCGCGTAGTTGTCTTCGGCATTGCAAGGCGGGTTCCTTCTCCGAATACATCACAGAAGAATTTGAATACGAGGATAGTGTCCGACCCTGCAAAATAAGTTCCACATTCCACCGTAGAGAGAATAATGTTTTCGCAGATCTAATTTGCTAGCTTGTTTCGGCAGCATGACATTACGTCATGGCCCGATGATTATTTGAACCGTTTCTTTTAACCAGCCCCGCACATATCGTGGGGCAGTTTTTTGACACGTCTTGTCAAAGCAGAGATCGTGTCCCCTTATTACGGGATTCTCATCAATACGGGCATGGGTAACCCAACCGCGCCATCAATTGCGGCGCTTGGGGGATAAGCGAGTTTTATCAGGCAAGTGGGGACGCTTAATTTTGTCCGCCCATATAAAGGGATAAGGATTCACCTTTCTATCCACACCTTCTTCCTCCTCTGCTCATCCGCTCCCACACACTCGAGCTCTAGCGCCCAAGCTCTCACTTCCATCTCAACCTTCTCCAACCATGTCCGGAGCAGGAGGCAAGTGGATGGTCTCCTCCGTCACGGAGGGAGACATCACGAAACTGAGGAGAGTCGGATACCTACCCGACGACATCGCGCACCAACTCCCAGATGAGGGATAGCTCATCCCCACCCCCGAGCCCCATGAGAGGGTGGTATTCCTCACCCATTTCCTCCGTGGACTGGGATTCCCTCTCCATCCCTTCGTCCGGGGGCTCATGTTTTATTACGGCCTAGATTTCCACGATCTGGCGCCGAACTTCATCCTCAACATCTCGGCGTTTATCGTCGTGTGCGAGGCCTTCCTCCGCATCAAGCCCCACTTTGGCTTATGGCTGAAGACCTTCAATGTCAAGCCGAAGGTTGTGAGCGGCCGCCAGGCGGAGTGCGGAGGCGCCATGGTGGCCAAGATGCCCAACATCACATGGCTCGAGGGCACCTTCATGGATACCATAAAGGGGTGGCAATCGGGGTGGTTCTATATCACCGAGCCACGCGACCCCGCATGGGTAGCAGCCCCCGAGTTCCGATCTGGCATCCCCATGCGGCTCACCTCCTGGAAAGAGAAGGGCATGTCCTGGGGTAATTCAAAAGAGCTGACCGGACTCCATTCATGTATTCAGAACATGGTGGACAAGAAGCTCAAGCTTGTCAACATAGTCCAAGTTATGCTCGTCCGCCGGATACTCCCGTGCCAACAACGGGAGTTTACCTTGTGGGAGTTCAATCCGGTGCAGCACCGAACTCTGAACAGGCTCTTCGATACGACTCAGGAAGATGCCTGGAGGGTGCTGTTCAAGAGCACTGAGGTCCCTC
Source organism: Triticum aestivum (assembly GCF_018294505.1). NCBI lineage: Eukaryota > Viridiplantae > Streptophyta > Magnoliopsida > Poales > Poaceae > Triticum > Triticum aestivum. Next base: position 132,344,736 of record NC_057812.1, on the reverse strand, counting down.
CCCCCATTACTGAGGTTCGCGGATTCAACGTGAAGCGCCACACCAGTGCGGTAAGTTGTTTTACCTTTCACAGGATACTTGTTTTCTATATAGATTTACTCTATGTGGGATCTAAACTCCTGTGCCGTTAACAGGACTGGCAGAAGATGGCCGGACAAATTGACTGTCCGGCTCCCTTGCCCGAAGGCCCTGCAGACGCCCTTCTGGCGAAGATGTTGACTCCGGCCCCTTATAAGGTGCTAGAGAAGACCAAGAAGGCCAAGGGAGCTCGAAAGAGTTCCCGACGCCAGGTGTCGTCGGACTCACCGTCCGATGAGTCTGCGGCGCACTCTTCCCCCGAAGACGAGGAAGAAGAAGAAGAGGATCCCCCACCGACTGGGGGAGACAAGAAAAGGAAGGTCGCCCCAACTGGGGAGGCCGGAGGGTCCAAGAAGGGAAGGATGCTCCTTCCGGACAACTCTACCACCATCGACGAAAGAGAAGACGAGTGGTTGCCCAGGGCCAAGCCCCAGGGGAGATCGTAAGTATTCGGATACCAAAGTAACCCATAGGATTCCTTTATCGCATTGCTTTCCCTAACGCCAAACTCAATTCTGCAGGCCGCCCCGAGCCAATATCGAGGTATCCTCGGACGGCTCCCTGGGGTCGTCGGACATGGATAGCGATCCAGCCCCGATCGCCACCTCTCCTCATCCAGCCGACGATGCCGAGGTGCTTTCTTAAGAGGCACCGAATCGAGGGGGGACAGTCCCGGAGGCGCCTTAAGGTGACCTTCCGGACTCCGGGAGCCGAGGGGACGAGGTCCCCGAGAGCTCTGAGTTCGGCCCTCAGCCGAACACCGCGCCGGACCCTCCAACGGTTCCGAGCTTGGGCAGGCGGTCCCCTTCAAAGGGGGGTGAGACGCCTGTGCCGGTGACCTCTGTCCATCCAGAGGCGTCGGACACTATGTTGGAAGCGCTTCGCAACGCTTCCATCGAGGAGGACCACCGCACTAGCATGAGTGCGGTGATCTAGAAGGTTCAGTCCGCCAAGAGCGGATTGACTGAAGCCTGTACTAGCCTTCTAACAGGCTTCGAGGTAAGTGTTTTAAATGTAGTAGAAATATTACTGCATAGACAATAGCCCCTGATGCTTTGTTCGGTGTTCACAAAGAAAAGCCGGACAAAGGATCAAATAATATCGCAGGAGTCTAATATAAGTATGTCAATATGCATATGCATGCTTCGCTTCTAGCGTCCGCCGCACTAACCGCGGAGGTCGCCGTACTGAAGGAGGCCCTCGAGGGGTCCTAGAAAGAGCTTGGATAGCGCCGAAGACAACAACAATCCCCTCCAGCAAGAGCAGGAGGATGAAGGAGCCAGCTCTCCTGAGAGAGCGGCTAGCGGAGAGGAGGAGGACGACAATTACATGCCCCCTCCGAAGACGAGGCAAACCTCGGCGACGATGAATTCGCCGTACCAGAGGATCCCATCGAACAAGAGCGCTTCAAGTGCAGGCTTATGGCCACGGCAAATAGCCTGAAGAAAAAGCAGCAGCAGCTTCAAGATGACCAAGATCTGCTAGCTGACAAATGGACTGAAGTCCTCGTGGCCGAGCAGTATAAACTTGAGCGTCCCTCCAAGAGTTATCCAAGGCGCAGGTTGCTTCCCCGATTGGAGGAAGAAGCGTACGAAACGGCTGATCAGCCACCTCGTGGCCGCGATAGAGAGGCATTCCAGCCAAAAGCTCAGCCTCCACCCCAACGCCATTCAGATAAAAAGGCATGGGGAGATACGCCAGACCTGCGAGACATATTGGAGGATAAAGCAAAGCATTCAAGATCGATCTATGGATCACAAGGGCGCACCACTCTACGAGACGATAAACGTCACGCCGGTTACAGTAAAAGCAAATCCGGCCGGGCTGAACACAGCGGGCAGGACCCATTCGAGCTGCTCGTGATATAGCCCAGTACAGAGGCGCCACACACCCCTTATGCTTCATAGACGAAGTAATGGAACATCAATTCCCAGAAGGTTTCAAACCTGTCAACATTGAATCATACGACGGCACTACAGACCCCGCGGTATGGATTGAGGACTTCCTCCTCCACATCCACATGGCCCGCGTTGATGACTTACATGCCATCAAGTACCTCCCACTAAAACTCAAAGGACCAGCGCAGCATTGGCTTAATAGCTTGCCAGCGGACTCCATTAGATGTTGGGATGATCTGGAAGCCGCATTCCTCGACAACTTTCAGGGCACTTATGTGCGACCACCAGACGCCGATGACTTGAGCCACATTATTCAACAGCCAGATGAGTCGGCCAGGCAATTCTGAACTCGGTTCCTTACAAAGAAAAATCAAATTGTCGACTGTCCGGATGCGGAGGCCTTAGCGGCTTTCAAGCACAACATCCGAGATGAGTGGCTAGCCCGGCACCTTGGTCAGGAAAAGCCGAAATCTATGGCAGCCCTCACGACACTCATGACCCGCTTTTGTGCGGGAGAAGACAGTTGGTTGGCTCACAATAATAACATATCAAAGAACCATGGTACCTCAGATACCAAGGACGACAATAGCAGGTCACGTTGCAAAAAGCATAAGCGCCGCATTAACGGTGAAAGTACTGAGGATACGACAGTCAATGCCGGATTCAAAGGCTCTAAACCCGGTCAGCGGAAAAATCCATTCAAACAAAGTATGCCGGGTCTATCCAGCTTGGACCGTATACTCGATCGCTCGTGTCAAATACACGGCACCCCAGACAAGCCAGCCAATCACACCAACAGGGATTGTTGGGTGTTCAAGCAAGCCGGCAAGTTAATTGCCGAAAATAAGGACAAAGGGCTGCATAGCGATGACGAGGAAGAACCCCAGCAGCCGCACACTGGAGGACAGAAGAGGTTTCCCCCGCAAGTGCGGACGGTGAACATGATATACACAACCCACATCCCCAAGAGGGAGCAGAAGCGTGCGCTCAGGGACGTATATGCGTTGGAGCCAGTCGCCCCAAAGTTCAACCCTTGGTCCTCCTATCCGACCACCTTCGATCGCAGGGACCACCCCACTAGTATCCGTCATGGTGGATTCGCCGCACTGGTCCTAGACCCAATCATCGACGGATTTCACCTCACTCGAGTCCTTGTGGACGGCGGCAGCAGCCTGAACCTGCTTTATCAGGACACAGTGCGCAAAATGGGTATAGACCCCTCAAGGATCAAACCCACAAAGACGACCTTTAAGGGCGTCATTCCAGGCGTAGAGGCCCACTGCACAAACTCAATTACACTGGAAGTGGTCTTCGGATCCCCGGATAACTTCCGAAGCGAAGAGTTAATCTTCGATATAGTCCCGTTCCACAGTGGTTATCATGCGCTGCTCGGACGAACCGCATTTGCTAGATTCAATGCGGTACCACATTATGCATACCTCAAGCTCAAGATGCCAGGACCTCGCGGAGTTATTACAGTCAATGGAAACACAGAGCGCTCTCTCCGAATAGAGGAGCACTCCACGACCCTTGCAGCAGAAGCGCAAAGCAGCCTCTCAAGGCACTCTACCAGTTCGGCATTTCAAAGCCCGGACACCTTCAAGCGCGCTTGGGGCAATCGGCAAACAGACCGCCTGGCGCGATTCGAGCTCGCGTAGCAATACGGCGGCCACCCCAATCCCAGCCCAACGGCATTATTCGTGCCGCGCGTACATAATTATGCATTAAAAATACCATGGGCATAGGTGGGGAGGGGGCACAACTGCGGCATGCCCCAAAATGCGTCTTAAACCGCACCAGGGGCTTCCCGTTTGGTTATTTTTCTTTTTCTTTCAGGACTTCAATCTCTGGAAACACTGTCCGACAGCTCTATTGCCGAACACATGATACAGCAACCAAGGAGGCCGACAACTACGGAATTCCCAGGTGGATTACAGATTTCATATAATTCCTCAGCTCGCCCTTGGAAGGGACATAGTCCTACTCTTTTGCTTATTACACTATCTGTATCACTCTGCTTTAATGCAATTTTTTAATATACAATGCATGACATTACGACTATTATCGCATTTTTGGTATATATATATACATACCTACATGTTCATTAATGACGCCTAGCAATCATACACTCTGGTACGGCCAATGCACCAGGTGATGAAGCCATGTACCTAGGGTAGGGGCACGACCTATCCAAAAGCCCTACCCTAGGACATCCCTAGAAAAAGTCACCTTTCAATCGACTTGAAGGCATCCCACTCGACGGGTTCAAGACACTCGACCAAGAAGCTATCACTCGACCATGAAGCCAACCACTCGACCGCCAGGAGACCTAAAGTCACTCCGCAGGCAAACGGTCGGCTATCAAGTAGTCTTTATGGCCATTATAGCACTTTATTAGGGGCGTTACCAGTATCGCCCAACCTTAAATGTACCTTAAACCCTGCATTACTAAGGGCAGGAGGGGGCCGACGAACTCTATATAAGCCACCCCCTCCTCAGTATGAAGGGTTCGCACTCCTGTTATTCACACGCCAGTAATCCAATCGACCGCCTCCGGGCACCGAGACGTAGGGCTGTTACTTCCTCCGCGAAGGGCCTGAACTCGTACATCTTGGTGTGTTTACAACTTCCCAATAGCTGAGATCTAGCCTCTCCATACATACCCCCCTACATCACTGTCAGAGTTAGAACCACGACAGTTGGCGCCCACCATGGGGCGGGAATCTTAGCACTTGATTGGAGAAGTTGCGATTTTTCCGATCCCTTTGATCATGGTTTCGTGCAGAGTTTTTGTGGAGGGCCGCGAGATCCGCCTCAGCGCGCTCACGTTCATCGCCGACGACTCCGCCTGGCTTCAGGAGGCGCCACTCGACATCGACGCGCTCCCCGTCCGCGGTGCGACGCATTTCCGCGCATGCATTCGTGGCGTCCTCCTGCGGTAGCCGTCGACCCGGTATCGGTCGGCCCCCGTATCGTCTCCCCGCTCTGTCTCCCACCGGCGCAAGCGCTCCGGTCGGTCGAGACTTCAGAGGTGGGTGAGGCATGCCGTGGCTCGCCAGTCGGCCGCCCCGCAAGTCGCGACAATCGAGCCCGACGAATCCCTCTGCGGCTTGTTCGACTGGCTCCGCGGAGACCGCATCCGAGTGCGACAGCAGCGACCCAACGGCTGAGATCCTGGCGGTCGATGGAATGCACAGTCCTCTCGGTTTCCCTCGCGCTGATGGAGGCGCGGGTGGGGGCGACCCGTCGCATCCCCACGACGAGTACCTCCCCGAACCTCTCACGTCATTACAGCGAGAGGAGCTTCGCCGCCGGAACACGGACGCACTCCGCACTCCTATCGTCGGAGAGTCCCTCGAGGCCCGGGCCTTGGAGGACGCGCGCTTGGCTAATTTGGCCGAGTGCACTCGACTGGAGAATCTCCAGCGAGCACTCGACGAGCAAGCGCGTCAGCGGGCTCCCGAGTCTAGTCGACGCCAGCTCTTCCCGCCGACGCAGGTATACCGAACCCCAGTTCAGAATTTGGCCGCCGCGGCCCGTATAGCAGAATCGATTCAGCCCTCCCAGTCGGAGGCTGGCAGGGGCTTGTTACAGATCAGAGCGTTGCTCCGGGCGGCGGGAAACCAGAATTCTGCCGTTTCTCAGTCGCGGAATAGGATCCATAGTCGATCCGTTGCAACAGATACAGTCCAGTCGGCTCACAGCCCGCGGTCGCCCCCGAGGCGTGAGGGACGTGGCGACCGGCATGATCAGTACAAAAGGAATGAGCAGTATGATCACCGATCCAATCGTGATGTTCGACCTCGATTGCCAACCCCTCCCCCGAGGAGTGGGTCATATGCGCCTCGACATCGAGATGACAGGCGCCCTCATAGCGTTGGGCAGAGGATTCCCGTCGACCCCAGGGACCCAGGCTTTGACGCGAGATCTGTCCTCGTTAAAGGCTTGGTTGACAGGAACAGGGCTCATCGGGAAGGCCAGAACAGAGATGCGCCCGCCAGCAGCAGAATACGTGTTTCAGGGCCAGAGTGTTTCAGTCGAGCCATCAGGGCCGCGGTGATTCCTCCCAACTTTCGGTTGGCGACTGGAGTCAGCAAGTTCACCGGTGAGTCTAAGCCTGACACTTGGCTCGAAGATTACCGAGTGGCTGTACAGATTGGCGGTGGCAATGATGAGGTGGCTATGAAGCATTTGCCTCTCCTATTAGAGGGCTCGGCCAGAGCGTGGCTGAATCAGTTAGCACCCAGCAACATCTACACTTGGGAGGATCTCTCTCGAGTGTTTGTCACAACCTTTGAGGGAACATGCAAGCGACCCGCAGGCCTTACAGAATTGCGGTCTTGTGTGCAGAAGCCGAGTGAAACTCTGAGGGATTACATCCAAAGGTGGATCACTTTGCATCACACAGTTGAGAACGTACCGGATCACCAAGCAGTTTGTGCCTTTAAAGAAGGCGTCAAGAACAGAGAGTTGAACCTGAAGTTCGGTCGGACCGGAGAAATGTCCCTGAATCGGATAATGGAAATTGCCACCAAATACGCTAACGGAGAAGATGAAGATCGACTCCGGAGTGGCAAGCAGAAAGCAGTCACCCAGGAAACCGGAGGCAATTCCAGTCGGAAGCAGAAGCGGAAGGCCGAGCCAGCCGCCCCTGGGGAGGCCCTGGCCGCAACCCAGGGAAATTTCAAGGGAAAACCCAAAGGCCCCTGGAAGCCCAAGAAAGTCAAGGATCAAGATGGAAATGATGTTTTGGATCTGCCATGTCACATCCACACCAAGAAAGATGAAGAGGGTAATTTCATTTACCCAAAGCATACCACTCGACAGTGCCGGCTCCTGATCCAGTAGTTTCAGGGCAAACAACCCAATGATAAGGAAAAAGAGTCAGACAGAGTCGAGGACAAGGAAGATAGCGACGACGGATACCCCCAAATCAATTCCACCCTGATGATTTTTGCTGATGTCAAAAGCAAAAGTCGACTGAAAGTCATTAACCATGAGGTGAATATGGTTGCTCCGGCGACACCCAGTTATCTGAAGTGGTCTCAGACTGCCATCACATTCGACCGGTCCGATCACCCTACGCACATTGCCACCCCTGGGAGGCAAGCTTTGGTGGTCGACCCAGTTGTCGAAGGCACTCGACTGACCAAAGTCCTGATGGATGGTGGCAGTGGCCTGAACATATTGTATGCTGAAACATTGAAAGGGATGGGCATTCCGATGTCCAGGCTCAGTGCCAGCAACATGAGCTTCCATGGAGTCATTCCTGGAAAGAAAGCCGAGTCACTCGACCAGATTGCTCTCGACATGGTTTTCGGTGATTCAAAGAATTACCGCAGGGAAAAGTTGACATTTGAGGTTGTGGACTTCCAAAGTGCTTATCATGCTATTCTAGGCCGGCCAGCTTATGCACGCTTCATGGCTCGACCATGCTACGTGTATCTCAAGTTGAAGATGCCTGGCCCCAGAGGTGTGATCACCGTTACCGGCAATCAGAAGAAAGCAGAAGAGTGTTTTCAGAAAGGATCGAAGATTGCTGACGCTTAGATGGCAGTTGTTGAGCTACAAGAGTACTAGAAGACTGCTGATCCGAGTGAATTGCTACGAGCCAAGAAGCCTGCTTCAGAATCCGCTTTTCAGTCGTCCGGTGAAACCAAGCCAGCTCACATTCACCCGACCGACCCCGACGCTGCTCCGACTCACATCTCGACGACGCTCGACTCCAAATAGGAAGAAGCGCTCATCCAGTTCCTCCGTGAGAACTGGGACGTCTTCGCATGGAAGCCTTCTGACATGCCTGGAGTTCCCAGGGGGCTGGCTGAGCACCGCCTACGAGTCAACCCAAAGTTCAAGCCTGTGAAAGAACATCTTCGACGGTCCGCCGTCCAGAAGAGGAAAGCTATTGGCGAGGAGGTGGCTCGGCTCTTAGCAGCGGAGTTCATCCAAGAGATTTACCACTCCGAGTGGCTCGCCAATGTAGTCATGGTCCCCAAAAAGGACAAGTCACTTCGCATGTGCATTGACTTTAAACACATCAATCGGGCCTGCCCGAAAGATCATTTCCCTTTCCCCCGCATTGACCAGGTAGTGGACTCGACCGCGGGGTGTGAGTGTTTGTCTTTTCTAGATGCTTATTCAGGGTACCATCAGATCCGTCTGTATGGACCCGACGAGATCAAAACGGCTTTCATCACCCCATTTGGGTGTTTCTGTTATGTCACCATGCCCTTCGGCCTCAAGAATGCTGGAGCCACGTTCATGAGGATGATTCAGAAGTGTTTACTCACTTAGATCAGTTGGAACGTAGAAGCATACATGGATGATATTGTGGTTAAGTCACGGAAAGGTTCTGACCTACTGACTGACCTTGCCGAAACCTTTGCTAACCTCAGGGGATACAATATCAAGCTCAATCCATCAAAGTGCACGTTCGGAGTTCCAGGTGGAAAGTTACTCGGTTTTCTCGTTTCCGAACGAGGAATCGACGCCAATCCCGAGAAAGTTGGCACCATACTCTAGATGAAGCGCCCTGTGCGTGTACACGATGTCCAGAAACTTACAGGTTGCTTGGCCGCTCTAAGTCGATTCATTTCTCGTCTGGGTGAAAAGGCGTTGCCTCTTTACCGACTGATGAAGAAGTCTGACAAGTTCGAATGGACTCCAGAAGCTGACGCAGCGTTTGCAGAGCTCAAAGCTCTGCTCTCCACCCAGCCGGTGCTTGCTGCCCCAATCAATAAAGAGCCTCTGCAGCTGTACATTGCGGCGACGGGACAAGTTGTCAGTACAGTACTCACGGTCGAGCGGGAGAAGAAGGAAAGGCCTTCAGAGTTCAGCGCCCAGTATATTATGTGTCTGAAGTTTTGACCCCTTCGAAGCAAAGATATCCCCATTACCAGAAGCTTGTATATGGGATCTACATGACCACGAAGAAGGTTGCACACTACTTCTCTGACCATTCCATTACAGTCGTCAGCGACGCTCCACTGTCAGAGATCTTGCACAACAGAGATGCAACTGGTCGAGTGGCTAAGTGGGCGATTGAACTCCTCCCCCTAGATATCAAGTTTGAAGCAAAGAAGGCTATCAAGTCCCAAGCAATTGCAGATTTCGTCACCGAGTGGATTGAACAGCAACTCCCGACTCAAGTTCACTCGGAGCACTGGACTATGTTCTTCGATGGATCTAAGATGCTGAATGGTTCCGGTGCTGGGGTAGTATTGGTCTCCCCCCGAGGAGATAAGCTCAGATACGTTCTCCAGATTCACTTCGATTCCTCCAACAATGAAGCAGAATATGAAGCACTCTTGTACGGGTTGCGCATGGCCATTTCACTCGGCGTCCGGCGCCTCATGGTCTACGGCGACTCAGATTTGGTGGTTAATCAGGTGATGAAGGAGTGGGACGTCAGAAGCCCGGCTATGACTAGCTATTGCAACGCAGTAAGAAAGCTAGAAAAGAAATTTGAGGGGTTAGAGCTTCATCACATCCCCCGACTGAAAAATCAAGCAGCAGATGATCTGGCAAAGATAGGCTCCAAGAGAGAAGCCATTCCCAGCAATGTGTTTTTGGAGCACATCCGCTCGCCGTCAGTACATGAGGATCCCTTCGCAGAAGAAGCCCTGCAACCGAAAAGTGCCACAGATCCAACTGAAGTCGAAATTCCTGCTGTGGTCGACCTAGTCATGGAGGTCTTGGCTATCACCCCTGACTAGACGGTACCATACATCGCGTATATCTTGAGGAAAGAACTCCCGGAGGACGAGGAAGAGGCTCGACAGATCGTCCGCCGATCCAAGGCCTTCACAGTCATAAAGGGACAGTTGTATAGGGAAAGCGCGACTGGAATCGGTCAGAAATGCATAACACCAGAAGAGGGTCAGATGATCCTTAATGATATCCACTCGGGGACCTGTGGTCACCATGCGTCCTCTCGGACCATTGTGGCTAAAGCATACCGAGCAGGATTTTACTGGCCAAGAGCAAATGAGATGGCAAAAGAGATAGTCGACAAGTGTGGAGGTTGCCAGTTCTACTCCAACATGTCACACAAGCCTGCATCAGCCCTGAAGACCATTCCACTCGTCTGGCCCTTTGCTGTCTGGGGACTGGACATGGTCGGTCCACTGAGAACAGGCAGGAGCGGATTCACGCATGTGCTTGTGGCAGTCGACAAGTTCACCAAATGGATTGAAGCCAAGCCTATCAAGAATCTCGATGCTTGCACTGCTATCAGTTTCGTCAGAGGGCTGACGTTCAGATATGGGGTCCCGCATAGCATCATCACCGACAATGGGTCAAACTTCGATTCAGACAAGTTTAGAGCTTTTTGCGCCTCTCAAGGCACGCGCGTCGACTACGCGTCGGTCGCGCATCCTCAGTCGAATGGACAAGCTAAAAGAGCAAACGGTCTGATTCTCAAAGGATTGAAGCCTCGATTGATGCATGACCTCAAGCATGCAGCAGGCGCTTGGGTAGATGAACTTCCGTCGGTTTTGTGGGGGCTGAGGACCACCCCGAACCGATCGACCGGAAGAACGCCATTTTTTCTGGTTTACGGAGCCGAAGCCGTCCTGCCGAGTGATCTACTTCACAACGCCCCCAGAGTCAAGCTTTATAACAAAGACGAAGCAGAGCAAGCCCGGCAAGACGCAGTCGACCTCCTAGAGGAGGAGAGGGAAATGGCTATGATCAGATCGACCATCTATCAGCAAGACTTGCGTCGATTCCATGCCAGAAATGTGAAGAGCCGAGCCTTCCAGGAAGGAGATTTGGTCCTCCGAGTGGATCAACAGAAACCACACAAACTTGCTCCTACTTGGGAAGGTCCCTTCATCGTCACCAGAGTCCTCCACAGTGGAGCATATCACCTCTACAATGTTGATCACCAGACCGACGAGCCACGAGCTTGGAATGCGGAACTACTCCGCCCCTTTTACACTTGAGTTCTCCCTTGGACGAGATGTAATAAGAAAAAATTTCTGCAGTTCATTTTTACCAAATAATTGCTGTCAATTATTGCTGTCAATAATTGCTGTCACTCTTGTTTGCATACGAAATCCCCCAGTGGGTGACTTAGCTGCAAATCCGTTTCGCCTAAGTTTGAAAAAATCCTACCGAGTGGCGAGCCAGACTCCCACTCGGAGGCTTAGCTTCAGCCCTTACGTTTCGCTCTATCGGCTAAGGTAGCGCTAGGAGAACTACTGCAATTGTGCCCCGGTTCTGCCGGGCCGAGCACCTCAGTAGAGAAAGCTAAAACTGACTGTCATGATAAGGCGAGAGACTGGTCGTTGTTCGGCGAGGTTTTTCGAGTCCCTAAAGACTTATGCCGCTTAGGGCGAGGGGCCGGCTCCGTCCGGCTTACAGGCGTGTATCGCGCCCCGAATTCGGCCCTCCAAATACTAGGGGCTTCGCCGAAATTTAAAATTATAGAATTCTATGGCTAAGTGAGAGTGATAAAGCATTATAGTCTGGTTTCCTTGTTCGTTGTGCTGAGCACCTCCCTCGAAGGACCCAAACATGGGAACAAGAGTGCTCAGGTTTATCCCGAACACACTAGCACTCGTGGCATGGGGGCAGAAGCCGAGGACTAGCCATCTCTCAGATTGGATAAACAGCCAAACAAAAGGTAATATTTTAAATTCAAACAAGCGTTGCATGGCGCATATGAAACAAGTTTTCATACATACAGGACAAAACGAGCAAGTCTCCTTCAAATATTACATTTTGCGAACACTCATCCGTGATAAGACGGGCGCCCGGCAGAACACCCTCGTAGTACATCTCGGGGTGGTGGTGCTCCTTGCCCTCTGGCGGCCCCTCCTTGATCAGCTTCATGGCGTCTAGCTTGACCCACTGCGTTTTTACACGGGCGAAGGCCCGGCGTGCACCTTCAATGCAGACGGATCGCTTGACGACCTCCAGCCGTGGGCAGGCATCCACAAGCCGCCTCACCAGGCCAAAGAAGCTGTTCAGAAGGGCATCACCAGGCCACAACCGGACTATGAAGCCCTTCATGGCCTGATTGGCTGCCTTATGTAGTTCGGCCATCTGCTTCAGCTGGTCGCTCATCGGCACCGGATATTCGGCCTCAGCATACTGAGACCAGAACAACTTCTCCGTCGAGCTACCATCCTCGGCCTAGTAAAATTGTGCGGCATCGGACACACTGCGGGGCAAATCTGCGAATGCTCCTGAAGAGCTTCGGATCCGGGTAAGTAATCGATAATTTACTTGTACATGCTTGCTTTGCATATAGAAAGCCTTACCCGCCGCTATCTTCTTTATCACGTCGATCTCCTGAAGGGCCTTCTAGGCCTCGGCCTTGGCACTATTCGCGCTCTCACGGGCCGCGGCAAGCTCAGACTCTCGCGTCTTCAAGTCAAGCTCCGACGCCTCGTGCTTCGTCATGAGAGCCTGGAGCTCTTGCTGCACCTCGCCCACCCGAGCCTCGTGTGTCTCTCGCTCGGTGCGCTCCTGGTCCGCCTTCTCTTCGGCCTGGGACAACGCTTGCTTCAGGGTCGCCACCTCGGTCGTGGCCCCTGGCAAACATACAATGATCCTATCATTTAGCAATCGCGTCTTTTTTCTCATCTATAGACGGGGTATTACTTACCCTTGTTCTCCTCGAGCTGCCTCTTAGCAAGGCCGAGCTCTTTCTGGGACCCCTCGAGGGCCTCCTTCAGTACGGCGACCTCCGCAGTTAGTGCGACGGACGCTAGAAGCGAACCATGCATATGCATATTAACATACTTATATTAGACTCCTGCGATATTATTTGATCCTTTGTTCGGCTTTTCTTTGTGAACACCGAACAAAGCATCAGGGACTACTGTCTATGCGGTAATATTTCTACTACATTTAAAACACTTACCTCGAAGCCTGTTAGAAGGCTAGTACAGGCTTCAGTCAATCCGCTCTTGGCGGACTGAACCTTCTAGATCACCGCACTCATGCTAGTGCGGTGCTCCTCCTCGATGGAAGCATTGCGAAGCGCTTCCAACATAGTGTCCGACGCCTCTGGATGGACAGAGGTCACCGGCACAGGCGTCTCACCCCCCTTTGAAGGGGACCGCCTGCCCGAGCTCGGAACCGTTGGAGGGTCCGGCGCGGTGTTCGGCTGAGGGCCGAACTCGGAGCTCTCGGGGACCTCGTCCCCTCGGCTCCCGGAGTCCGGAAGGTCACCTTGAGGCGCCTCCGAGACTGTCCCCCCTTGATCCGGTGCCTCTTGAGACAGCACCTCGGCATCGTCGGCTGGATGAGGGGAGGTGGCGGTCGGGACTGGATCGCTATCCATGTCCGACGACCCCAGGGAGCCGTCCGAGGATACCTCGATATTGGCTCGGGGCGGCCTGCACAATTGAGTTCGGCGTTAGGGAAAGCAATGCGACAAAGGAATCCTATGGGTTACTTTGGTATCCGAATACTTACGATCTCCCCTGGGGCTTGGCCCTGGGCAACCACTCGTCTTCTCTTTCGTCGGCGGCGGTAGAGCTGTCCGAAGGAGCGTCCTTCCCTTCTTGGACCCTCCGGCCTCCCCAGTTGGGGCGGCCTTCCTTTTCTTGTCTCCCCCAGTCGATGGGGGATCCTCTTCTTCTTCTTCCTCGTCTTCGGGGGAAGAGTGCGCCGCAGACTCATCGGACGGTGAGTCCGACGACGCCTGGCGTCGGGAACTCTTTCGAGCTCCCTTGGCCTTCTTGGTCTTCTCTGGCACCTTATAAGGGGCCGGAGTCAACATCTTCGCCAGAAGGGCGTCTGCAGGGCCTTCGGGCAAGGGAGCCGGACAGTCAATTTGTCCGGCCATCTTCTGCCAGTCCTGTTAACGGCACGGGAGTTTAGATCCCACATAGAGTCAATCTATATAGAAAACAAGTATCCTGTGAAAGGTAAAACAACTTACCGCACTGGTGTGGCGCTTCGCGCTGAATCCGCGATCCTCAGAAATGGGGGGAGGGACCTCGGCGCTCTTAAACAGCACCCTCCGGGCATCTTCATGAGTCGTATCGAAGAGCCTGTTCAGAGTTCGGTGCTGCGCCGGATTGAACTCCCACAAGGTAAACTCCCGTTGTTGGCACGGGAGTATCCGGCGGACGAGCATAACCTGGACTATGTTGACAAGCTTGAGCTTCTTGTCCACCATGTTCTGAATACATGAATGGAGTCCGGTCAGCTCTTTTGAATTACCCCGGGACATGCCCTTCTCTTTCCAGGAGGTGAGCCGCATGGGGATGCCAGATCGGAACTCGGGGGCTGCTACCCATGCGGGGTCGCGTGGCTCGGTGATATAGAACCACCCCGATTGCCACCCCTTTATGGTATCCACGAAGGTGCCCTCGAGCCATGTGATGTTGGGCATCTTGCCCACCATGGCGCCTCTGCACTCCACCTGGTGGCCGCGCACTACCTTCGGCTTGACATTGAAGGTCTTCAGCCATAAGCCGAAGTGGGGCTTGATGCGGAGGAAGGCCTCGCACACGACGATAAACGCCGAGATGTTGAGGATGAAGTTCAGTGCCAGATCGTGGAAATCTAGGCCGTAATAAAACATGAGCCCCCGGACGAAGGGATGGAGAGGGAATCCCAGTCCGCGGAGGAAATGGGTGAGGAATACCATCCTCTCATGGGGCTCGGGGGTGGGGATGAGCTATCCCTCATCTGGGAGCCGGTGCGCGATGTCGTCGGGCAGGTATCCGGCTCTCCTCAGTTTCTTGACGTCTCCCTCCGTGACGGAGGAGACTATCCACTTGCCTCCTGCTCCGGACATGGTTGGAAAAGGTTGAGATGGAAGTGAGAGCTTGGGCGCTAGAGCTCGAGTGTGTGGGAGCGGATGAGCAAAGGAGGAAGAAGGTGTGGATAGAAAGGTGAATCCTTATCCCTTTATATGGGCGGACAAAATTAAGCGTCCCCACTTGCCTGATAAAACTCGCTTATCCCCCAAGCGCCGCAATTGATGGCGCGGTTGGGTTACGCACGCCCGTATTGATGAGAATCCCGTAATAAGGGGACACGATCTCTACTTTGACAAGACGTGTCAAAAAACTGCCTCGCGTTATGTGCGGGGCTGGTTAAAAGAAACGGTTCCAATAATCACCGGGCCATGACATAACGTCATGCTACCGAAACAAGCTAGCAAATAAGATCTGCGGAAACATTATTCTCTCTACGGTGGAATGTGGAACTTATTTTGCAGGGTCGGACACTATCCTCGTATTCAAATTCTTCTGTGATGTATTCGGAGAAGGAACCCGCCTTGCAATGCCAAAGACAACTACGCGCCAGATTCATCGTCATTGAAGCCTGGTTCAGGGGCTACTGAGGGAGTCCTGGATTAGGGGGTCTCCGGACATTCGGACTATCTCCATTGGCCGGACTGTTAGACTATGAAGATACAAGATTGAAGACTTCGTCTCGTGTCCGGATGGGACTCTACTTGGCGTGGAAGGCAAGCTAGGCAATACATATATGGATATCTCCTCCTTTGTAACCGACCTTGTGTAACCCTAACCCTCTCCGGAGTCTATATAAACCGAAGGGTTTTAGTCCATAGGACAACAATCACAACATACAATCATATCGTAGGCTAGCTTCTAGGGTTTAGCCTCTCTGATCTCGTGGTAGATCTACTCTTGTAACACCCATATCATCAATATTAATCAAGCAGGACGTAGGGTTTTACCTCCATCAAGAGGGCCCGAACCTGGGTAAAACTTCGTGTCCCTTGCCCCCTGTTACCATCCGGCCTAGACACACAGTTCGGGACCCCCTACCCGAGATCCGCCGGTTTTGACACCGACAATCTCCCTTATCTTCTTTGCTATAAGCCTATTCGCATGGGCGCGGACGACGGAGACCTCGCCTTGTGCAAGTTGATGCTGCTTGATAACGATACGTGTGATGTCAAGATGCCATCACTTCAGGGTAAGGCCTGGGCTGGCGCAAATGGAGATTGGGTTGTTTGTATTGGGTACAATTGCGAGTGGGAACTTGTGAATGTGTACACTCGTCAGCGGATTCCACTTCCATAAATCTCTGAGTACCCTGAGGTTGAGCACAGAGATGATCTACGTACGTTCAAATACGATCATGGTGACTGTCGTCTATGGAAGGTAGCAATTTGTCAAGTTCCCAACCGCTCTTGGAATTACAAGAACTATCAAGTTGTTGCTATCTTCGACAAGCTTGTTGTCATCCTTCGTGGTTCGACTGGATGGATATTGCTCAAAAATCAATATTTGTACACGGATGAGTACTGTGATGCAATTGAATACGAGGGTCTTGTGTTTGCTGCCACCACTCGTGGCACTGTTTTTGCATGGGATCCTCGTAGTTTCGGTACATTTGTCTTCCACCGTAATTATAATTGTTTCATCCACATGCATGTGGGTTAACAAGTTTCCCTTTACTAATTAACCTTCTTCTTGTGTTTCCAAGGTCTTGTGAACATTCCACCACCTATACTTGAAAAAAATTATAACCAAGGGGGAGATGATGACGGTGATGATCACGAGCATGAGGACGAGAAGAACTTATATACTCAGTGGCGCCTGGCAACTAATTCCTATGGATCACCTCTTCTTGTGTGTATAAAGTGCATTGTGATTGTTACTACTGAGGGAGCAGGTGTTGTCTCCCTTGGTCGCCCTCTCTGGACCTATTCCAACACCCATTGCAGGCTATTCGGGATGGATACTAGTGTGTAGCGGCGCCAACACCTTCTCCCTGGTTCAGTATTGATAGTCTTGGAGAAAACTCGCTCTTCCTTGAACAAAACTATCCAATGATGGTGAAAGGCGATCCAGCTGCTGTTGACACAACGTTACTACCAATTATAATAAGCAAATGTATCTATACCTCAGACATTGTGGTGGTTCCCAACCCTGGTCCTGATATATGCCGCTTCAGCCTGGATGATCAGTCATGTGTTGCTCTCGATATTGATAATAACTGGCCCTTCCCAGAGCACCTATGGTTCAAAACAAGCGTTTCCAACGCCGAGGATTGGTTGAGTTGAAGTTCATTTCATTGCTTGTTATTTGTTGTGTGATGAAAACTTCAGTATTTACTAGGATGTTTTGTTGGAAATAATCTATAATCCAACATGTATCCTCGTTGTCGTTGTGTGTTGATGACTTGTTGTATGTAATGAATGGTACATTTGCAAATGCATGTCATAGACTCAATTATGAATGGTTTTCGAGTCACTTCTTGGAGTGTGAGTACCGTAGTAGTATAGCCAGCATCTAGTTAGTATATGAAGTTGACACATCACATAGAGCCAACCTAATATTGGAGTATGCTAGCCCTCCACCGGCGCGCCGCTTCAAATGGTGGAGGAAGTGAGAGGTCGCGTCACCTTGTGTCCATATCTGAGAAGCCACATGTACCAGATGAATGACTCCAAGTTCTACCACCGTGATTCTAGTTGCGAGCTAAGGAACACTGTTGGAGAGCCCCCCCTCATAATTTTCCTACATTGGTCGTTTGATTCATAGGATAGAATGCTATAGGATTTTTTCCTATGTAATCATGTTTTAATTGGCAATCTAGCATCCACTCCAACTTTTATTTCACTTCCTTTGTTCCTATGAAGAGAGTACTTGCTCTAAATGATGTGTTGCTGCAAGAGCCGCCTATATTAATTAACCATGCTCTAAAAAGGTGGACCAGCTTTGGCTATAGTAGTACTGTACTAGGTTAGTAGGTGACCTTGCGCTTGGCTCTTCTCCTCTTCCGGAAGTTGAACAATAATGATGGTACTACAGTAGTACTTCTGGCAATCTGACACCAAATGAACTGCTGCACCTCCACCGCTTGTAAGCAAAAGTTTCTCCTCGTGCTACAAGCCACCGCGCACGCGTTGGCGAGGGAGAAGGCGTAGTAAGCAAGCTTCTCGTCGTTCTACGAGTTGACGGGACACATCAAAGTTATTTATTAGTACTCTCTTCAAAAAGGGCCGACCATGTCCATGGCTACCATCCCGTGCTCTGTCATTGAGTATGTGCACTATTCATGTGCCATCAATGAGAAAAAAATATTGCGTAGTAGTACTAGGTGCCATCGAAGTGCATGACTCACTTGCGCACTGCATATCTCAATTTTCTTGCATGACACGCCACCTTGATGCTAGATGTCTCGCATGTCATGGAGGCATATAGTATGATTTTGTAAAATGGAGGCATATAGATGTCCCACATGTCGGCAAAAGGATGAACAAAGCTCATGTCTTATATGAAAGAGTGGAAGAACATAGATTCCCGACGACCGAGAAGAAGCAACAAACCTCGGGGTGCAGCGTCTGCACTCATAATATTTTATATTATTCAGCGATATAAAATCAACTAAATCTCTCCACGTTCCTATACCATTCTATAGTATGAGAATAAATTTGAACATAAGCCATTGATTCACTCTATCCAATGGTCATAGTTGGAAAATCCAAACAAAACCAAGCATTGGATCAACTCTTTTTTCGAGATCAACTCTTTTAGCACTTAGATTGTTGCCGCCTGCCCACCTAGCCCACCTATATATCCGCTCACGTGTGATGACCACATGAGCTATCCACTTAGATTGTATGTTAAAAAATTAAAGGTCGATAACTAATGCGGCACCTCGGGCCACGCGGCCAGATAGCATTTTGCACGAGAAATTACACACCATGTTTTATTGACATGTGGTCCCGTTCCAACATGTCAGTGAGACGACGGCGAGTCCTTTTGTACAATTTCCGAAGGACGTGTAGGCCGGGGCGCCTCTTCGTGTACCGTGGCAAACTAGCAACCATCCACCGACTCTTCTGAAGGAAATATGCCCTAGAGGCAATAATAAAGTTATTATTTATTTCCTTATATCATGATAAATGTTTACTATTCATGCTAGAATTGCATTAACCGAAAACTTAGTACATGTGTGAATACATAGACAAACAGAGTGTCACTAGTTTGCCTCTACTTGAATAGCTTGTTGAATCAATGATGGTTATGTTTCCTAACCATACACATGAGTTATCATTTGATTAACGAGATCACATCATTAGAGAATGATGTGATTGACTTGACCCATCCGTTAGCTTAGCACGATGATCGTTTAGTTTATTGCTATTGTTTTCTTCATGACTTATACAAGTTCCTATGACTATGATATTATGCAACTCCCGAGTACCGGAGGAACACTTTGTGTGCTACCAAACGTCACAACGTAACTGGATGATTATAAAGGTGCTCTACAGGTGTCTTCGATGGTACTTGTTGAGTTGGCATAGATCAAGATTAGGATTTGTCACTCCGATTGTCGGAGAGGTATCTCTGGGCCCTCTCGGTAATGCACATCACTATAAGCCTTGCAAGCAATGTGATTAATGAGTTAGTTGCAGGATGATGCATTACGGAACGAGTAAAGAGACTTGCCGGTAACGAGATTGAACTAGGTATTGGGATATCGACAATCGAATCTCGGGCAAGTAAAATACTGATGACAAAAGGAATAATGTATATCATTATGCGATTTGATCGATAAAGATCTTCGTAGAATATGTAGGAACCAATATGAGCATCCAGGTTCCGCTATTGGTTATTGAACGAAGATGAGTCTCGGTCATGTCTACATAGTTCTCGAACCCGTAGGGTCCGCAAGCTTAATGTTCTATGACGATTTGTATTATGAGTTATGTGATTTGATGACCGAAGTTTGTTCGGAGTCCCGGATGAGATCGGAGACATGACGAGGAGTCTCGAAATGGTCGAGACATAAAGATCGATATATTGGAAGGCTATATTCGGACATCGGAAAGGTTTTGAGTGATTCGGGTATTTTTTGAAGTACGAGAGAGTTATGGGAATTCGTATTGGGCCTTAATGGGCCATACGGGAAAGGAGAGAAAGGCCTCAAGGGTGGCCGCGCCCCTTCCCCATGGACTGGTCCGAATTGGACTAGGGAAAGGGGGGCCCCTTCCTTCCTTCTCCTTCTCCCTTCCCTTTTTCCTACTCCATGTGGGAGGTGGAATCCTACTAGGACTAGGGAGTCCTAGTAGGACTCCACACTTTGGGCACGCCCTATGAGGGCCGGCCTCCTCCTCCCTCCATCCTTTATATACGTGGCCAGGGGCACCCCATAGACACACAAGTTGATCATTGATCCCTTAGCCGTGTGCGGTGCCCACCTCCACCATAATCCACCTCGGTCATATCCTCGTAGTGCTTAGGCGAAGCCCTGCGACGATAGCATCATCATCATCATCATCACGCCGTCATGTTGACGAAGCTCTCCCTCGACACTCAGCTGGATCGAGAGTTCATGGGACGTCACCGAGCCGAACGTGTGCAGATCGCGGAGGTGTCATACTTTCGGTACTAGGATCGGTCTATCATGAAGACGTACGACTACATCAACTGCGTTGTCATAATGCTTCCGCTTATGGTCTATGAGGGTATGTATACAACACTCTCCCCTCTCATTGCTATGCATCACCATGATCTTGCATGTGCGTAGGATTTTTTTTGAAATTACCGCGTTCCCCAACAGTGGCATCCGAGCCAGGTTTATGCATAGATGTTATATGCATGAGTAGAACACAAGCGAGTTGTGGGCGATACAAGTCATACTGCTTACCAGCATGTCATACTTTGGTTCGGCGGTATTGTTGGATTAAGCGGCCCGGACCGACATTATGCATACGCTTACGCGAGACTGGTTCTACCGACGTGCTTTGCACACAGGTGGCTGGCGGGTGTCAGTTTCTCCAACTTTAGTTGAACTGAGTGTGACTACGCCCGATCCTTGTTGAAGGTTAAAACAAGACTAACTTGACGAAATATCATTGTGGTTTTGATGTGTAGGTAAGAACGGTTCTTGCTCAGCCCGTAGCAGCCACGTAAAACTTGCAACGACAAAGTAGAGGACGTCTAACTTGTTTTTGCAAGGCATGTTGTGATGTGATATGGTCAATACATGATGCTAAATTTTATTGTATGAGATGATCATGTTTTATAACACAGTTATCGACAACTGGCAGGAGCCATATGGTTGTCGCTTTATTGTATGAAATTCAATCGCCATGTAATTGTTTTACTTTATCACTAAGCGGTAGCAATAGTCGTGGAGGCAATAATTGGCGTGATGACAAACGATGCTTCGATGGAGATCAAGGTGTCAAGCTGGTGACGATGGTGATCATGACGGTGCTTTGGAGATGGAGATCACAGGCATAAGATGATGATGGCCATATCATATCACTTATATTGATTGCATGTGATGTTTATCCTTTATGCATCTTATTCTGCTTGATTGACGGTAGCATTATAAGATGATATCTCACGAAATTTCAAGGTACAAGTGTTCTCCCTGAGTATGCACCATTGCCAAAGTTCATCGTGCCGAGACACCACGTGATGATCGGGTGTGATAAGCTCTACGTTCATATACAACGGGTGCAAGCCAGTTTTTGCACACGCAGAAATACTCAGGTTAAACTTGACGAGCCTAGCATATGCAGATATGTCCTCGAAACACTGAGACCGAAAGGTCGAGCGTGAATCATATAGTAGATATGATCAACATAGTGATGTTCACCATTGAAAACTACTCCATCTCACGTGATGATCGGACATGGTTTAGTTGATATGGATCGCGTGATCCTTAGATGATTAGAGGAATGTCTATCTAAGTGGGAGTTCTTAAGTAATATGATTAATTGAACTTTAATTTATCATGAACTTAGTCCTGATAGTATTTGCATATCTATGTTGTAGATCAATTGCTCGCGTATAGCTTCCCCGTTTTATTTATGATATGTTCCTAGAGAAAACTATATTGAAAGATATAGCAATGATGCGGATTGGATCCGTGATCTGAGGATTATCCTCATTGCTGCACAGAAGAATTATGTCCTTGATGCACCGCTAGGTGACGGACCTATTGCAGGATCATATACAAACGTTATGAACGTTTGGTAAAGCTCGGTATTATGACTACTTGATAGTTTAGTGCACCATGCTTTACGGCTTAGAACCGGGACTTCAAAAATGTTTTGAACACCACAAAGCATATAAAATGTTCTAAGAGTTGAAATTGGTATTTCATACTCATGCCTGTGTTGAGAGGTAGAAGACCTCTCACAGTACTTTGCCTACAAGATGGAGGAGAATAGCTCAACTAGTGAGCAAGTGCTCAGATTGTCTGGGTACTACAATTACTTGAATCAAGTGGGAGTTAATCTTCTAGATAAGATAGTAATTGACAAAGTTCTCTAGTCACTATCACCAAATTACTAGAACTTAGTGATGAACTATAATATGCAAGGGATAATGAAAGTAATTCCCAAGCTCTTCGCGATGCTGAAATCGGCAAAGGTAGAAATCAAGAAATAGCATCAAGTGTTGATGGTTAACAAGACCACTAGTTTCAAGAAAAAGGACAAAGGGAAAGAAAGAGGAACTTCAAAGAAGAATAGCAAGCAAGTTGCTGCTCCCATGAAGAAGCTCAAAGCTAGACCCAAGCCTGGAACTGAGTGCTTCTACTGCAAAGGAAATGGTCACTGGAAGTGGAATTACCCTAGATACTTGGCGGATAAGAAGGATGGAAAGTGAACAAAAGTATATATTTGATATATATGTTATTGATGTGTACTTTACTAGTGTCTATAACAACACCTCAGTATTTGATACTGGTTTAGTTACTAAGAGTAGTAACTCGAAACGGGAGTTGCAAAATAAACAGAGACTAGTTAAGGGCGAGGTGATGATGTGAGTTGGAAGTGATTCCAAGGTTGATAAGATCACCATCGCACACTCCCTTGACCTTCGGGATTAGTGTTGAACCTAAAATAAATGTTATTTGGTGTTTGCGTAGAGCATAATATGATTGGATCATGTTTATTGCAATACGGTTATTCATTTAAGTCAAGGATAATTGTTATTCTGTTTACATGAATAAAACCTTCTGAGGTCATACACCCAAGGTGAATGGTTTATTGAATCTCGATCTTAGTAACACACATATTCATAATATTGAAGCCAAAAGATGCAAAGTTAATAAAGATAGTGCAACTTATATGTGGCACTGCCGTTTAGGTCATATTGGTGTAAAGCGCATGAAGAAACTCCATGCTGATGGGCTTTTGGAATCACTTAATTATGAATCATTTGATGCTTGCGAACCATGCCTCGTGGGCAAGATGACTAAAACTCTGTTCTCCGGAACAATGGAGCAAGCAACTGACCTATTGGAAATAATACATACTGATGTGTGCAATCCGATGAGTGTTGAGGCTCGCGGAGGCTATCGTTATTTTCTGACCTTCACAGATGATTTGAGAAGATATGGGTATATCTACTTAATGAAACATAAGTTTGAATCATTTGAAAAGTTCAAAGAATTTCAGAGTGAAGTGGAAAATCATCGTAACAAGAAAATAAAGTTTCTACGATCTGATCGCGGAGGCGAATATTTGAGTTATGAGTTTGGTCTTCATTTGAAACAATGTGGAATAGTTTCGCAAACTCACGCCACCTAGAACACCACAGCTTAGTGGTGTGTCTAAAAGTTGTAATCGTACTTTATTGGATATGGTGCAATCTATGATGTCTCTTACTGATTTACCACTATCGTTTTTGGGTTATGCATTAGAGACAACTGCATTCACGTTAAATAGGGCACCATCTAAATCCTTTGAGATGACCCCGTATGAACTATGATTTGGCAAGAAACCAAAGCTGTCATTTCTTAAAGTTTGGGGTTGCGATGCTTATGTGAAAAGTTTCAAACTGATAAGCTCGAACCCAAATTGGAGTAGTGCGTCTTCATAGGATACCCAAAAGAAACTGTTGGGTACACCTTCCATCACAGATTTGAAGGCAAGATATTTTGTTGCTAAGAATGGATCTTTTCTAGAGAAGGAGTTTCTCTCGAAAGAAGTGAGTGGGAGGAAAGTAGAAATTGATGAGGTAATTGTACCTTCTCCCAAATTGTAAAGTAGTTCATCACAGAAATCATTTCCAGTGATTACTACACCAATTAGCGAGGAAGCTAATGATGATGATCATGAAACTTCAGATCAAGTTACTACCGAACCTCATAGGTCAACCAGAGTATGGTCTGCACTAGAGTGGTACGGTAATCCTGTTCTAGAAGTCATGTTACTAGACCATGACAAACCTACGAACTATGAGGAAGTGATGATGAGCCCAGATTCTGCAAAATGACTTGAGGCCATGAAATCTGAGATGTGATCCATGTATGAGAACAAAGTATGGACTTTGATTGACTTGCCCAATGATCGGTGAGTCATTGAGAATAAATGGATCTTCAAGAGGAAGAGGGACACTGATAGTAGTGTCACTATCTACAAAGCTCTAATTGTCGCAATAATGTTTTCAACAAGTTCAAGGTGTTGACTACGATGAGATTTTCTCACTCGTATCGATGCTTAAAAGTCTGTCCGAATCATGTTAGCAGTTGCCGCATTTTATGAAATATGGCAAATGGATGTCAAAACTGCATCCCTTAATGGATTTCTTAAAGAAGAGTTGTATATGATGCAACCAGAAGGTTTTGTCGATCCTAAAGGTGCTAACAAAGTGAGCAAGCTCCAGGAATCCATCTATGGACTGGTGCAAGCATCTCGGAGTTGGAATATATGCTTTGATAAAGTGATCAAAGCATATGGTTTTATACAAACTTGCGGTGAAGCCTGTATTTATAAGAAAGTGAGTGGGAGCACTACAGCATTTCTGATAAGTATATGTGAATGACATATTGTTGATCGGAAATAATGTAGAATTTTCTAGAAAGCATAAAGGAATGTTTGAAAAGGAGTTTTTCAAAGAAAGACCTCGATGAAGCTACTTACATATTGAGCATCAAGATCTATAGATGTAGATCAAGACGCTTGATATATTTTCAATGAGTACATACCTTGACAAGATTTTGAAGTAGTTCAAAATGGAACAGTCAAAGAAGGAGTTCTTGCCTGTGTTGCAAGGCGTGAAGTTGAGTAAAGACTCAAAACCCGACCACAGTAGAAGATAGAAAGAGAATGAAAAGTCATTCCCTATGCCTCAGTCATAGGTTTCTATAAAGTATGCTATGCTGTTTACCAGTCCTATTGTATACCTTAGCATCTTTCTGGTAAGGGAGTACAATAGTGATCAAGGAGTAGATCAATGGACAACGGTCAAAATTATCCTTAGAGGACTAAGGAAATATTTCTCGGTTATGGAGGTGATAAAAGAGTTTGTCGTAAAGAGTTACTTCGATGCAAGCTTTTTACATCGATCTAGATGACTCTAAGTCTCGATCTGGATACATATTGAAAGTGGGAGCAATTAGCTAGAGTAGCTTCATGGAGAGCATTGTAGACATAGAAATTTGCGAAATACATATGGATCTGAATGTCGCAGACCCGTAGGCTAAACTTCTCTCACAAGCAAAACATGATCACTCTTTGGGTGTTAATCACATAGCGATGTGAACTAGATTATCGACTCTAGTAAACCCTTTGGGTATTAGTCACATGGAGATGTGAACTAATCACATAAAGATGTAAACTAGATTATTGACTCTAGTGCAAGTGGGAGACTGAAGGAAATATGCCCTAGAGGCAATAATAAAGTTATTATTTATTTCCTTATATCATGATAAATGTTTATTATTCATGCTAGAATTGTATTAACCGAAAACTTAGTACATGTGTGAATACGTAGACAAACAGAGTGTCACTAGTTTGCCTCTACTTGACTAGCTCGTTGAATCAATGATGGTTATGTTTCATAACCATAGACATGAGTTATCATTTGATTAATGGGATCACATCATTATAGAATGATGTGATTGACTTGACCCATCCGTTAGCTTAGCACGATGATCGTTTAGTTTGTTGCTATTACTTTCTTCATGACTTATTCATGTACCTATGACTATGAGATTATGCAACTCCCGAGTACCGGAGGAACACTTTGTGTGCTACCAAACGTCACAATGTAACTGGGTGATTATAAAGGTGCTCTACAGGTATCTCCGATGTTACTTGTTGAGTTGGCATAGATCGAGATTAGGATTTGTCACTCCGATTGTCGGAGAGGTATCTCTGGGCCCTCTCGGTAATGCACATCACTATAAGCCTTGCAAGCAATGTCACTAATGAGTTAGTTGTGGGATGACGCATTACGGAACAAGTAAAGAGACTTGCTGGTAACGAGATTGAACTAGGTATTGGGATACCGACGATCGAATCTCTGGCAAGTAACATACCGATGACAAAAGGAACAACGTATATCATTATGCGGTTTGGCTGATAAATATCTCCATAGAATATGTAGGAACCAATATGAGCATCCAGGTTCCGCTATTGGTTATTGACCGGAGATGAGTCTCGGTCATGTCTACATAGTTCTCGAACCTGTAGGGTCCGCATGCTTAACGTTCTGTGATGATTTGTATTATGAGTTATGTGATTTGATGACTGAAGTTTGTTCGGAGTCCCGGATGAGATTGGGGGACATGACGAGGAGTCTCGAAATGGTCGAGACGTAAAGATCGATATATTTGAAGGCTATATTCGGACATCGGAAAGTTTCTGAGTGATTCGGGTATTTTTCGGAGTACCGGAGAGTTACGGGAATTTGTATTATGCCTTAATGGGCCATATGGGAAAGGAGAGAAAGGCCTCAAGGGTGGCCGCACCCCTTCCCCATGGACTGGTCCGAATTGGACTAGGGAAAGGGGGCGCCCCTTCCTTCCTTCTCCTTCTCCCTTCCCTTTTTCCTATTCCATGTGGGAGGTGGAATCCTAATAGGACTAGGGAGTCCTAGTAGGACTCCACACTTTGGGCGTGCCCTATGAGGGCCGGCCTCCTCCTCCCTCCATCCTTTATATACATGGCCAGGGGGCACCCCATAGACACACAAGTTGATCATTGATCCCTTAGCCGTGTGCGGTGCCCCCTTCCACCATAATCCACATCGGTCATATCATCGTAGTGCTTAGGCGAAGCCCTGCGACGATCGCATCATCATCACCGTCATCACACCATCGTGTTGACGAAGCTCTCCCTCGACACTCAGCTGGATCGAGAGTTCATGGGACGTCACCGAGCCGAATGTGTGCAGATTGCGGAGGTGACGTACTTTCGGTAATAGGATCAGTCGATCGTGAAGATGTACGACTACATCAACCGCGTTGTCATAACGCTTCCGCTTATGGTATACATGGGTACGTAGATGACACTCTCCCCTCTCGTTGCTACGCATCACCATGATCTTGCGTGTGTGTAGGATTTTTTTTTGAAATTACTTCGTTCCCCAACATCTTCGCCTTTCCCTCTCGATTTGGAACTGCTGTCGCACGCTCTTCCTCCCTCCTCCATTTGCCTTCACCCTTCCTTCTGCCATTGTTCGGTCGTCTTCTCCATGGAGGGAACAAGCCGGAAACACCCCCGTTATTCTTGCCTCGATCTGAAAGATGACGTGGTGGGGGAACTCATTGATCGGTGCGACATCATCACCTCAGCTAGCATGGCAAGTTCGTTCAAGACCATTCTCGACTCAACTAATAACATCATTACAAGGATACCAAGGGTCCAAGAGCGGTTTGATCTCCCTTATCTTCTTTGCTATAAGCCTGTTCGCAGGGGCACGAATGACGGAGGCCTCGCCTTGTGCAAGTTGATGCCGCTTGATAACGATACGTGTGATGTCAAGATGCCATCGCTTCAGGGTAAGGCCTGGGCTGGCGCAAATGGAGGTTGGGTTGTTTATATTGGGTACAATTGCGAGTGGGAACTTGTGAATGTGTACACTCGTCAGCAGATTCCACTTCCAAAAATCTCCGAGTGCCCTGAGGTTGAGCACATAGATGATCTACGTACGTTCAAATACGATCATGGTGACTATCGTCTACGGAAGATAGCAATTTGTCGAGTTCCCAACCGCTCTTGGAATTACAAGAACTATCAAGTTGTTGCTATCTTCGACAAGCTTGTTGCCGTCCTTCGTGGTTTGACTGGATGGATATTGCTCAAAAATCAGTTTCTATACATGGATGTGTACTGTGATGCAATTGAATACGAGGGTCTTGTGTTTGCTGCCACCACTCGTGGCACTGTTTTTGCATGGGATCCTCGTAGTTTCGATACATTTGTCTTCCACCGTAATTATAATTGTTTCATCCACATGCATGCGAGTTAGCAAGTTTCCCTTCTCTACTAATTAACCTTCTTCTTGTGTTTCCAAGGTCCTGTGAACATTCCACCACCTATACTTGAAATTTTTTATAACCAAGGGGGAGATGACGATGGTGATGATCGCGATCATGAGGATGAGCAGGGCCCATATGCTCACTGGCGGCTGGCAACTAATTCCGATGGAACACCCCTTCTTGTGTGTATACAACCCACTGCTGATGTTACTACTGAGGGAGAAGATGTTGTCTCCCATGGTCGCACTCTCCGGACCTATTCCAACACTCGTTGCATGGTATTCGGGATGGATACTAGTGTGCTTGCGCCAACACCTTCTCCCTGGTACAATATTGATAGTTTTGGAGAAAACTCGCTCTTCCTTGGACAAAACTATACAATGATGGTGAAAGGCGATCCAACTGCTGTTGACACAATGTTACTACCATTTATGAGAAGCAACTGTATCTATACGTCGGACACTTCGGTGGTTCCTGTTGGGGAACGTAGTAATTTCAAAAATTTCCTACGCACACGCAAGATCATGTGATGCATAGCAACGAGGGGGGGGGGGAGTATGATCTACATACCTAGTAGATCGACAACGAAAGCGTTTGGTTGATGTAGTCGTACGTCTTCACGATCCGACCGATCAAGCACCGAAACTACGACACCTCCGAGTTCTAGCACACGTTCAGCTCGATGACGATCCCCGGACTCCGATCCAGCAAAGTGTCGGGGAAGAGTTCCGTCAGCACGACGGCGTGGTGACGATCTTGATGTATTACTGCAGCAGGGCTTCGCCTAAACACCGCTACAATATTATCGAGGACTATGGTGGCTGGGGGCACCGCACACGGCTAAGGAATAGATCACGTGAATCAACTTGTGTCTCTGGGGTGCCCCTTGCCTCAGTATATAAAGGATGGAGGAGGAGGAGGCCGGCCAAGGTTGGTGCGGCCAGGATGTGGAGTCCTACTAGGACTCCAAGTCCTAGTAGGAGTGCACTAAGAGGGGAGGAAGGGAGAAGGAAGTGGAGGAGAAGGAGAGGTGGCCGGCCCCCCTTTCCCTAGTCCAATTTGGACCAGAGGGGAGGGGGGGCGCAGCAGCCCCTTGGCTCTTTCTCCTCTTCCCACTAAAGCCCATCAAGGCCCATTGCTTCTCCCGTAACTACCCGGTACTCCGAAAAATACCCGAATCACTCGGAACCTTTCCGATGTCCGAATATAGTCGTCCAATATATCAATCTTTACGTCTCGACCATTTCGAGACTCCTCGTCATGTCCCCAATCTCATCTGGGACTCCGAACTCCTTCGGTACATAAAAACTCATAAACTCATAATATAACTGTCATCGAAACCTTAAGCGTGTGGACCCTACGGGTTCGAGAACAATGTAGACATGACCGAGACACGTCTCCGGTCAATAACCAATAGCGGGACCTGGATGCTCATATTGGCTCCTACATATTCTACGAAGATCTTTATCGGTCAGACCGCATAACAACATACGTTGTTCCTTTTGTCATCGGTATGTTACTTGCCCGAGATTCGATCATCGGTATCCAATACCTAGTTCAATATCGTTACCGGCAAGTCTCTTTACTCGTTTTGTAATACATCATCCCGCAACTAACTCATTAGTTGCAATGCTTGCAACGCTTTAAGTGATGTGCATTACCGAGAGGGCCCAGAGATACCTCTCCGACAATTGGAGTGACAAAACCTAATCTCGAAATACGCCAACCCAACATGTACCTTTGTAGACACCTGTAGTACTCCTTTATAATCACCCAGTTACGTTGTGACGTTTGGTAGTACCCAAAGTGTTCCTCCGGTAAACGGGAGTTGCATAATCTCATAGTTATAGGAACATGTATAAGTCATGAAGAAAGCAATAGCAACATACTAAACGATCGGGTGCTAAGCTAATGGAATGGGTCATGTCAATCAGATCATTCTCTTAATGATGTGATCCCATTAATCAAATAACAACTCATTGTTCATGGTTAGGAAACATAACCATCTTTGATTAACGAGCTAGTCAAGTAGAGGCATACTAGTGACACTTTGTTTGTCTATGTATTCACACATGTATTATGTTTCCGGTTAATACAATTCTAGCATGAATAATAAACATTTATCATGATTATAAGGAAATAAATAATAACTTTATTATTGCCTCTAGGGCATATTTCCTTCAGTCTCCCACTTGCACTAGAGTCAATAATCTAGTTCACATCGCCATGTGATTTAACAACAATAGTTCACATCACCATGTGATTAACACCCATAGTTCACATCGATATGTGATCAACACCCAAAAGGGTTTACTAGAGTCAGTAATCTAGTTCACATCGCTATGTGATTAACACCCAAGAGTACTAAGGTGTGATCATGTTTTGCTTGTGAGATAATTTTAGTCAACGGGTCTGCCACATTTAGATCCGTAAGTATTTTGCGAATTTCTATGTCAACAATGCTTTGCACGGAGCTATTCTAGCTTATTTCTCCCACTTTCAATATGTATCTAGATCGAGACTTAGAGTCATCCAGATTTGTGTCAAAACTTGCATCGACGTAACTTTTTACGACGAACCTTTTTGTCACCTCCATAATTGAGAAATATTTCCTTATTCCACTAAGGATAATTTTGACCGCTGTCCAGTGATCTACTCTTAGATCACTATTGTACTCCCTTGCTTAATACAGTGTAGGGTATACAATAGATCTGGTACACAGCATGGCATACTTTATAGAACCTATGGCTGAGGCATAGGGAATGACTTTCATTCTATTTCTATCTTCTGCCGTGGTCGGGCTTTGAGTCTTACTCAATTTCACACCTTGCAACACAGGCAAGAACTCTTTCTTTGATTGTTCCATTTTGAACTACTTCAAAATCTTGTCAAGGTATGTACTCATTGAAAAACTTATCAAGCGTCTTGATCTATCTCTATAGATCTTGATGCTCAATATGTAAGCAGCTTTACCGAGGTCTTTCTTTGAAAAACTCCTTTCAAATATTCCTTTATGCTTTGCAGAATAATTCTACATTATTTCCGATCAACAATATGTTATACACATATACTTATCAGAAATGATGTAGTGCTCCCACTCACTTTCTTGTAAATACATGATTCACCGCAAGTCTGTATAAAACTTATATGCTTTGATAAACTTATCAAAGCGTATATTCCAACTCCGAGATGCTTGCACCAGTCCATAGATGGATCGCTGGAGCTTGCATATTTTATTAGCACCTTTAGGATTCTCAAAACCTTCTGGTTGTATCATATACAACTCTTCTTTAATAAATCTATTAAGGAATGCAATTTTGTTTATCCATTTGCCAGATTTCATAAAATGCGGCAATTGCTAACATGATTCGGACAGACTTAAGCATAGATATGAGTGAGAAAACCTCATCGTAGTCAACACCTTGAACTTTGTCGAAAACCTTTTGCGACAATTCTAGCTTTGTAGATAGTAACACTACTATCATCGTCCGTCTTCCTCTTGAAGATCCATTATTTTCTATGGCTTGCCGATCATCGGGCAAATCCATCAAAGTCCATACTTTGTTCTCATACATGGATCATATCTCAGATTTCATGGCCTCAAACCATTTCGCGGAATCTGGGCTCATCATTGCTTCCTCATAGTTTGCTAGTTCGTCATGGTCTGGTAACATGACTTCCAGAACAGGATTACCGTACCACTCTGGTGCGGATCTCACTCTGGTTTACCTACGAGATTTGGTAGTAACTTGATCTGAAGTTATATGATCATCATCATTAGCTTCCTCACTAATTGGTGTAGTAGTCACAGGAACAGATTTCTGTGATGAACTACTTTCCAATAAGGGAGCAGGTACAGTTACCTCATCAAGTTCTACTTTCCTCCCACTCACTTCTTCCGAGAGAAACTCCTTCTCTAGAAAAACTCCGAATTTAGCAATAAAAGTCTTGCCTTCGGATTTGTGATAGAAGGTGTACCCAACAGTCTCCTTTGGGTATCCTATGAAGACATATTTCTCCGATTTGGGTTTGAGCTTATTAGGATGAAACTTTTTCATATAAGCATCACAACCCCAAACTTTAAGAAACGACAACTTTGGTTTCTTGCCAAACCACAGTTCAGATTGTGTCGTCTCAACGGACTTAGATGGTGCCTTTTTAAACGTGAATGCAGCTGTATTTAATGCATAACCACAAAACTATAGTGGTAGATCAAAAAGAGACATCATAGATCGCACCATATCCAATAAAGTACGGTTATGACGTTCAGACACACCATTATGCTGTGGTGTTCCATGTGGCATGAGTTTGTGAAACTATTCCACATTGTTTTAATTGAAGACCAAACTCGTAACTCAAATATTTGTCTTCGCGATCAGATCGTAGAAACTTTATTTTCTTGTCATGATGATTTTCCACTTCACTCTGAAATTCTTTGAACTTTTCAAATGTTTCAGACTTATGTTTCATCAAGTAGATATACCCATATCTGCTCAAATCATCTGTGAAGTTCAGAAAATAACGATACTTGCCGTGAGCCTTAACACTCATCGGACCGCATACATCAGTATGTATTATTTCCAATAAGTCAGTTGCTCGCTCCGGAGAACGGAGTCTTAGTCATCTTGCCCATGAGGCATGGTTCGCAAGCATCAAGTGATTCATAATCAAGTGATTCCAAAATCCCATCAGCATGGAGTTTCTTCATGCGCTTTACACCAATATGACCAAAACGGCAGTGCTACAAATAAGTTGCACTATCATTATTAACTTTGCATCTTTTGGTTTCAATATTATGATTATGTGTATCACTACGATCGAGATCCAACGAACTATTTTCATTGGGTGTGTAACCATATAATGTTTTATTCATGTAAACAGAACAACAATTTATTCTCTTACTTAAATGAATAATCGTATTACAATAAACATGATCAAATCATATTCATGCTTAACGCAAACACCAAATAACATTTATTCAGGTTCAACACTAATCCCAAAAGTATAGGGAGTGTGCGATGATGATCATATCAATCTTGGAACCACTTCCAACTCACATCGTCACTTTACCCTTAACTAGTCTTTGTTTATTCTGCAACTCCCGTTTCGAGTTACTAATCTTAGCAACTGAACTTGTATCAAATACTGAGGGGTTGCTATAAACACTAGTAAAGTACACATCAATAACATGTATGTCAAATATACTTATGTTCACTTTGCCATTCTTCTTATCTGCCAATCACTTGTGGTAGTTCCACTTCCAGTGATCAGTCCCTTTGCAGTAGAAACACTTAGTCTCAGGCTTAGGACCAGACTTGGTCTTCTTCACTTGAGCAGCAACTTGCTTGCCGTTCTTCTTGAAGTTCCCCTTCTTCCCTTTGCCCTTTTCTTGAAACTAGTGATCTTGTCAACCATCAACACTTGATGCTCTCTTTTTTTTGATTTCTACCTTCATCGATTTCATCATCATGAAAAGCTCGGGATTCGTTTTCGTCATCCCTTGCATACTATAGTTCATCATGAAGTTCTACTAACTTGGTGATGGTGACTAGAGAATTCTGTCAATCACTATCTTATCTGGAAGATTAACTCCCACTTGATTCAAGCGATTGTAGTACTCAGACAATCTGGGCACATGCTCACTAGTTGAGCGATTCTCCTCCATCTTTTAGCTATAGAACTTGTTGGAGACTTCATATCTCTCAACTCAGGTATTTGCTTGAAATATTAACTTCAACTCCTGGAACATCTCATATGCTCCATGACGTTCAAAACGTCTTTGAAGTCCCAATTCTAAGCCATTAAGCATGGTGCACTAAACTATCAAGTAGTCATCATATTGAGCTAGCCAAACGTTCATAACGTCTGCATCTGCTCCTGCAATAGGTCCGTCACCTAGCGGTGCATCAAGGACATAATTCTTCTGTGCGGCAATGAGGATAAACCTCAGATCATGGATCCAATCCGCATCATTGCTACTAACATCTTTCAACACAATACACAATTTTCTCTAGGAACATATCAAAAATAAACACAGGGAAGCAACAACGCAAGCTATTGATCTACAACATAATTTGCAAAATACTACCAGGACTAAGTTCATGATAAATTTAAGTTCAATTAATCATATTACTTAAGAACTCCCACTTAGATAGACATCCCTCTAATCTTCTAAGTGATCACGTGATCCAAATCAACTAAACCATAACCGATCATCACGTGAGATGGAGTAGTTTCATTGGTGAACATCATTATGTTGATCATATCTACTATATGATTCACGCTCGACCTTTCGGTCTCCGTGTTCCGAGGCCATATCTGTATATGCTTGGCTCGTCAAGTATAACCTGAGTATTCCGCGTGTGCAACTGTTTTGCACCCGTTGTATTTGAACGTAGAACCTATCACACCCGATCATCACGTGGTGTCTCAGCACGAAGAACTTTCGCAACGGTGCATACTCAGGGAGAACACTTCTTGATAATTTAGTGAGAGATCATCTTATAATGCTACCGTCAATCAAAGCAAGATAAGATGCATAAAAGGATAAACATCACATGCAATCAATATAAGTGATATGATATGGCCATCATCATCTTGTGCTTGTGATCCCATCTCCGAAGCACCGTCGTGATCACCATCGTCACCGGCGTGACACCTTGATCTCCATCGTAGCATCGTTGTCGTCTTGCCTAGCCTGTGCTTCTATGACTATCGCTACCGCTTAGTGATAAAGTAAAGCATTACATCGCGATTGCATTGCATACAATAAAACGACAACCATAAGGCTCCTGCCAGTTGCTCATAACTCGGTTACAAAACATGATCATCTCATACAATAAAATCAGCATCATGTCTTGACAATATCACATCACAACATGCCCTGCAAAAACAAGTTAGACGTCCTCTACTTTGTTGTTGCAAGTTTTACGGGGCTGCTACGGGCTTAAGTAAGAACCAATCTCACCTACGCATCAAAACCACAATGATAGTTTGTCAATTTGACTCCGTTTTAACCTTCGCAAGGACCGGGCGTAGCCACACTCGGTTCAACTAAAGTTGGAGAGACTGTCGCCCGCAAGCCACCTATGTGCAAAGCACGTCGGGGGAACCGGTCTCGCGTAAGCGTACGCGTAATGTCGGTCCGGGTCGTCTCGTCCAACAATACCGCCGAACCAAAGTATGACATGCTGGTAGGCAGTATGACTTATATCGCCCACAACTCACTTGTGTTCTACTCGTGCATATAACACCAACATATAAAACCTAGGCTCGGATGCCACTGTTGGGGAACGTAGTAATTTCAAAAATTTCCTACGCACACGCAAGTTCATGTGATGCATAGCAACGAGGGGGGAGTATGATCTACATACCTAGTAGATCAACAACGGAAGCGTTTGGTTGATGTAGTCGTACGTCTTCACGATCCGACCGATCAAGCACCGAAACTATGGCACCTCCGAGTTCTAGCACACGTTCAGCTCGATGACGATCCCCGGACTCCGATCCAGCAAAGTGTCGGGGAAGAGTTCCGTCAGCACGACGGCGTGGTGACGATCTTGATGTATTACTGCAGCAGGGCTTCGCCTAAACACCGTTACAATATTATCAAGGACTATGGTGGCTGGGGGCACCGCACACGGCTAAGGAATAGATCACGTGAATCAACTTGTGTCTCTGGGGTGCCCCTTGCCTCAGTATATAAAGGATGGAGGAGGACGAGGCCGGCCAAGGTTGCTGCGGCCACGATGTGGAGTCCTACTAGGACTCCAAGTCCTAGTAGGAGTCCACCAAGAGGGGAGGAAGGGAGAAGGAAGTGGAGGAGAAGGAGAGGTGGCCGGCCCCCCTTTCCCTAGTCCAATTCGGACCAGAGGGGAGGGGGGGCGCAGCAGCCCCTTGGCTCTTTCTCCTCTTCCCACTAAAGCCCATCAAGGCCCATTGCTTCTCCCGTAACTACCCGGTACTCCGAAAAATACCCGAATCACTCAGAACCTTTTCGATGTCCGAATATAGTCGTCCAATATATCAATCTTTATGTCTCGACCATTTCGAGACTCCTTGTCATGTCCCCGATCTCATCCGGGACTCTGAACTCCTTCGGTACATCAAAACTCATAAACTCATAATATAACTGTCATCAAAACCTTAAGCGTGCGGACCCTACGGGTTCGAGAACAATGTAGACATGACCGAGACACGTCTCCGGTCAATAACCAATAGCGGGACCTGGATGCCCATATTGGCTCCTACATATTCTACGAAGATCTTTATCGGTCAGACCGCATAACAACATACGTTGTTCCTTTTGTCATCGGTATGTTACTTGCCCGAGATTCGATCGTCGGTATCCAATACCTAGTTCAATCTCGTTACCGGCAAGTCTCTTTACTCGTTCTGTAATACATCATCCCGCAACTAACTCATTAGTTGCAATGCTTGCAAGGCTTTAAGTGATGTGCATTACCGAGAGGGCCCAGAGATACCTCTCCGACAATTGGAGTGACAAAACCTAATCTCGAAATACGCCAACCCAACATGTACCTTTGTAGACACCTGTAGTACTCCTTTATAATCACCCAGTTACGTTGTGACGTTTGGTAGTACCCAAAGTGTTCCTCCGGTAAACGGGAGTTGCATAATCTCATAGTTATATGAACATGTATAAGTCATGAAGAAAGCAATAGCAACATACTAAACGATCGGGTGCTAAGCTAATGGAATGGGTCATGTCAATCAGATCATTCTCTTAATGATGTGATCCCATTAATCAAATAACAACTCATTGTTCATGGTTAGGAAACATAACCATCTTTGATTAACGAGCTAGTCAAGTAGAGGCATACTAGTGACACTTTGTTTGTCTATGTATTCACACATGTATTATGTTTCCGGTTAATACAATTCTAGCATGAATAATAAACATTTATCATGATTATAAGGAAATAAATAATAACTTTATTATTGCCTCTAGGGCATATTTCCTTCAGTTCCCTACCCCGGTCGTGATATAGTAGGCCGCTTCAGCCTGGATGATCAGTCCTGCGTTGGTGTCGAGATTGACAGTAGATGGCTCTTCCGAGAGAATCGCTTGTGGTTCAAAGCAAGTGTTTCCAACGCAGAGGATTGGTTGATTTGAAGTTCATTTCATTGCTTGTTATTTGTTGTGTGATGAAAACTTTAGCATTTATAATGTATCCTCGTTGTCGTTGTGGGTTGATGACCTATTGTATGTAATAAAATGATATGCCTGTGATAAACTTACTAAATTTATGAATGGCTTTCTAGTCGCTTCTCTGAGTGGGTGCTGCAATGAGGCAAAAAAATATTTTTCGAATACATAATTGTACGTGCATTGCAACAGGTTATCGGATGAGGCCAATCAACAATAGGACACTATTTGTACTAGCTTCACATGCTGCACTATCTCTACGTCTATGTACGTAATACAACAAGTTTTAAACTTGAGACCAGCCACCCATCCTCACAAAGAACACTTTTTAACCTAGCACAAACTCCAGGAAATTTGGCCACAATGTGAGGTGGGCCATATGTTAATGTGTTCGCTGTACGTAACCAACACCTTGAATCCTTGATACTACTACTACTATAAGTAGTAGGAGTAGTAGGGTGGCATGGGCCAGAACAAGCATTCACGTCCAGGAGTACGGCACACACCACCAGCACGACTTCCATCTGACACCATATTTCTTAGAGTCCGTGCTACAACAATCTCTTCAACCTCATCATTTCTCTAACTCAGCCATCACGCCGCGGGCGAGGTGGGGGTTTGCTGATAGTCGGTTTCCTCAACTGCGGTCCCACTTGTAAGGCCAACTCCAACGCATGACCCAGATGGACCTCCGTTTTGCCCAGACTCTGTCCGTTTGGGTAGGGCAATGGGGTCGTGTCCGGGCCATTTCTCGGATGCGGTGGTCGTGCGCTGAACGCACGGACGCATCCCGGCCAAGTACATTTTTTCTTTGCAAACACATATCCTTTTTTCATCATTGATTTTTTGGTACATGGAAATACATCACCAAAATTTTGACTAGAAAAGCAAGACCAAAGAAAACAAGAACCACAAGAATACATTTTAGAAGATATCCAACTTCCATAACTGCTCCTGTAAGTTGGATTAGTGCCTTCTCGATGCATTCATTGTTGATCTGCGAAGGCTAGATCTTGCATGCTTCTTTCTTCTTCGAGTGTATAGAAGTAGACGTGTCTAGCCTCTATTCTATCAACAAGTGCACTAGTCTCATCTCTAGCCTCTATGCTAGCTAAAAGTGCTAGAACATCTACTAAATTGTGCTCTATCAATATATTGTTGTACTCTTCTTCCCAATACCAAAACTTGCATCCATTCTACACAATAAAATTTTAAGTTAGCACAACTAGTCTAATCCAATAGAACAACCGAAAATTTGGTCGAGTTCTTCCTCCTTTTGCCGACATGTGGGACATCCAGCATCCAGGTCGTGTCATGCAAGAAAATAAAGTGGTAGTCGAAGCCACGTGATGTGCATCTTGGGTTAAATTGTAAATAGAATCTTACTACTCTTGAGTAACTCCAAAAGCGGCCACAGAAGATCTTTATTGGATTTGTTTTTCATCACCAGCACGTCGAGGTGAAAGATGTGCAGGTTCAGTGGGTCCTCTTGCGTTTTCACTTACATGTGGGACCGCATATGAGCAAATAGACGATGGGCTCCGCACGTCTGCTGGCTGGCTGAGAAGAGAGATAGAGGAGGGCTGAGCACGGACTCCAGGAAATTTGTTCTCCGTAACCAGCACCTCGATATAGTGGGGTGGCATGGGCCATGACTAGCATTCATGTCTAGCAGTACGGCACACGCCACACACACGAGTCCCATCTGACACCAATTTTCTTGGAGTCCATGCTACAGCCATCTCTTCTCCCTCCTGTTTTCTCAGCCATTGCGCAGTGGGCGGGGTGGGGGTTTGCCGATAGTCGGTTTGCTCAACTGCGGTCCCACTTGTAAGTGAAAATGCAACACAGCATGCATTCCCCCTTGAGCGGCGTGCCGGACTAACCGTGTGGGGGTGCGACGCGAACACAACAGGCTTTTCCTTTTGAACTTGTAACTTGTAAAATTTGGTCCTGCTCCATGGCGCGACCGATAGATAGAAATAACGATTTTCCCTAGAATAACGAGAAGTTTGGTTCTGGCGCGGTTCATGCATGGAGTACGTACGAAAAATTATGAAGTTGATGCGAAAGGTAAGATAATTACTAGTAGTACCATATACTACTACATGGATTATAGGAAAGATAAAGATACATACAGATCCATCAATGACATCCTCACGCCCTAGTGCACCGGGTCACCAACCGACGTGTGAGGAGCAGCGGCGTTGGCGGCAAGTTCAACGTGCTTCTGAACAATGCCGTCCAAGGTTGCCCTGCGGTCCAAGAAGGCCAGCGTCCTATCCTCCTTCTCTTGCATGTAGTAGTCCTTGTGGACGATTTGCGCGTAGACGTGGGTGATTATGTTGATGGTGTCTTGCTGCGCCAGGCGCTGCGCGGCGAGCGCGTCCTCGAGGTGGACATTCTCCAGTGCGACGGCGGGCAGTCGCAGGGTCACCAGTGCATCGAAGAGGTTGTCACCATAGAGGCCGTTGAGGGTGGCAGGCATCGCAGAGCCTGGGCGCGTGGGCTGGAGGCGTACGTCAAGGTCGTTCGTGAGCTTCTTAACGATGGTGAACTTGTCGAGGAAGCCGAGGAGGACCTCGTCAAACAAGGAGATGAAGTTCTCGTCCAAGCGGCCCCTCGCCCTGGCGGCCTCAAGCACTACCTGGAGACGTTCCTCGGTGTTGGGCCGCAGGCCGGCATCGTGGACCATCTGGCATAGCCAGCTGATGCTCGCGCTCATCGCCTCCATGGGTCTAGCTTCTAGTCAATTGATCTTACGATTGGAGTGATCACTCTTGCCCTTGGGTGCGTAGGTGCGTAGGATTTCGTAGATTGGACTGGCGGGAGCCTTTATATGAGAAGTGCAGACTGCGTTGAATTCATGTGCGTGTTGGCCATCTACTCCTCGCCCCTCTACTGCACCTGCCTTTGGTTGTATGACAGGTTGGCCATCCACCCGTTGGGCCCACGTGTCATACACCCAAAGGCAGCTGCAGTAAGTCAATGAAGCTGCGTCCCCCTCTGTGCCAGTGCAGTATAGTCATCTCACCGGACCTCTAGTTGGGGCCAAACGAGAGAACTTTGATGTTTACTGGTTTATTGTTCCCCTTTGCATTTTGCGCCAAGTTTTGACCTTTGATTTAACTAATAAAATGTTAATGCATGTAACCAAAAATGTTATGTAAGTCACCTTACGAAAACCAAATAATCCCAAAACACTTAGGCACGGTACATTAACTCCCTCCTCGTTTCTTATTTCGTGACATATCAACCAATGAGAGATGTGGGCCGTGCATGCTTTCAATGACTTGAGACTACCAAACATCACATGCGGTGGTTAGTTCATTGCATGTAATCCTATTAAGTAGCAAAAAGACATTAAGTTATCTCGCCGATAGGAATAAAACAATACACCATGTATTTATTTACAGAGGGAGTAGTACATTTTTTGTGACATGCATTACTAGATATTGCTAGTCAAATACTAAATCCAGATGGATGTGGTAGTACTACTAAATCCAGACGGTGGTGCTAGTACTAGTAGTAGTACTACCAATGTAGTAGCACTGTACTACCCATTGGTCAAATTATTACATGCTGCTCCTCACAGTGAAGTGACAAGACCCTACGCCGGAGATGACACCTGAGTATAGGCGCCATGTTCGGCATACCATAGTCAGCCTCACCATCTGCAGTCACTATCATCATGGTTGTAGACCTATCCTACTTACAACTAGCTGTGCTCGACATAATTTCCCGTGCGTAGATGCCCGTGCATTGCACGGAACACCAAGATTGGGGGGTGGACGGCGCCGGCAGCGGCCATCACGCCAGAATTTTCCATGGCCTTCTAGACGTGGTGGGGAGGAGATAAGGCTGATTGTGAGAGACAAGGAGTTGTTTGTAAATAGGGAACAAGTGCGGGCATCTTTTTGCAAAACTAGAGAAGTTCGGTTTGTATGCGTCAGATCTTGATCCGACGGCTATTGGTGAAAGATGGCAGGCACAACACCATCACCAACTCAGGGCCTATTTGATTCGCAGGATTTTGAAAACGCGGGAATAGGACACCGCAATATTACAAGTTTCAAATTGATATTACAAATGTTAGGAGTAATGCTGCACCTACAAAGAGGGAATTACTAGGAAGTTTACGTAAGAACTTTCGTTACTTTAGGTGGATGCAACATTATCGTACAAACTAAAATCCACCGCCCTGACAAGTCACTAATGGGCAAATAAGTTTTCGAGTCTCTGGCCACTTGATGTTTCAAAAACAAATTCAGCTTCTGCAGAGACTTTGTCATTTAGGCTTAGACGCTTACGGTGATCAGCACGCCATTCATTATTGCGCCAGAGAACGCCAAACCTCATTACCTTGAGCACACTTGCCTCCAGAACAAAGAACCTGGCCAATTTAGTCTCTGATGTGCTGCCTCGGTAGTCAATCAAATCAATTTCTATAAGATGGAGATCAAGGCATTCGATGAGATTGTTATAGTGCAGCACATTTTTCACTTTCGGGTCCTCTTTTATCTGCAAAAGAAGAGAAATATTAGAGAAGCTGGCTGTATAAGATTGTCGTGTCATGAAGAGGTACCAATATCATTCGCTCATACGATAGGGTTGGCTGGCTAGTGATATTTTTTCACACACTCTCTCTCTCTTTCTCTTTCCTCTCATTTATCTAGGAGTACGTGAAGAGCTTGGGCATTTGTTGCCTTCCACTATGTGGCCGATGCCATATTTCGCAAAAGTATGCCACATAATACGCATCGATGTCAAATCAAAAGATTTTGGCACCGCTCTCACGATGTGAGAGAGTTGGCACCGCTGTGCACACAGACCCACATGTATAAACAAATCAATCAAACCAACTACACCAGTCTCTCACTCTCCCAAACAAGTATTTTTTTATTGCCTCAGTCCTCTCTCTCTTTCTCCCACGCAAGTGTTTTTTCATTGCGTGGGTTAATTTGGCACCGGAGCAAAGTAGGTGATCCAGATTGGGGCACCAGGTGAGCAATGGAGGGGCATCGATGCCAAATGCATCACAAGTGAATTTGGCACGTGTTTTGGCCTACATAGTGGAGGGCCGTTATAGCCCACTTTTGTACTACCTCTTATTTAGTATAATATTTTGACCATAGATTTACGTAAGAAAATGCCAATGCATGTCACTAAAAATTACACCATTTGAAATTATGTTCAAATACGAATCCAACGATATAGTTCTTAGTGACATGCATTAACATTTTGTCAGTTAAATCTATGGACGGAGGTAGTACTTGCTCTTAGGGCAACCATAGAGTTACTGGAGTAGTCTAAGTTACTTTACACTATGACTAGCCTAGGCTACTATAGTAGTACAACAACAAAACGATGCAGGTGATCACGTGAGAAAAAATACTAAGAACATTTCTTTTGGTGCAGTGCATAGATGCAGTTTTGAACACTACACTTGTCATCGTAATTTGGGAAAATTACGAAAAAATTGAGCTATGTTGTGATTAGCGTTTACT
Source organism: Triticum aestivum (assembly GCF_018294505.1). NCBI lineage: Eukaryota > Viridiplantae > Streptophyta > Magnoliopsida > Poales > Poaceae > Triticum > Triticum aestivum. The sequence goes on along the minus strand of NC_057812.1, from coordinate 132,301,897 downwards.
AATAGGAAATAAGTTTCACCTCGATGAGTAGCTTCTCCGTGCACAGAAAGCATGTAAGGAATACAACAACTTGATCCAGATTGGGGCCGATAGATTTTATTGCCAAGATCTTCACTGTGCACATAGACTGGGTCAAGCTTGTGGGAATCATTTTCTGGAAGACGGCCACAAATACATCAAGAAGAAATTTAAAAATGTGAATTTCAAGAAGATGGAGAAGAAGATGAGTGATGTACCTGAACGATTATCCAATAAAGAGTTCAGAGAATTTGGCAGACGAGTGCACCAACGCTGTCAATTTCGGCACGTCAATCACCCTGATTTTTGTTGGACCTTCTAGATCTGATACAAGCAATCTCTCAAGGAAAGGCGCATTCTCAATGACCATAACGTGGAACAGCTAGAGTGATCTCTTCCCAATTGATGTCTTGTTGCGGGGCCAGCAAGACACATAAATCCATCGAAGATTCTTCGAGGCAATGTGGAGGCTAATGAACCCGTGGATCTGCTCAAGACGAAGGTACTCGAGCGCAGTACAGCTGCGGAGCAGGTGCTCCATAGCCTTCTTCGAGATGACAACATCGAAGAGGTCGAGTTGCTTGAGTTGAGGGAGAAGACGGGCGGGCGCGACATTAATCTGGGGAAGATAGCAGGAGCTGAAGCTGGCACGGCGCAGCGTTGGCGCGAGGCGGAGTGCGGACGACGGCAAAGAGCGACATCGTCCAGCTTCAAAGCTGAGCTCCTCGAGCTGATCTAGGGTGGGGGATAAGAACCACTCATCGAACTTGGGTTGGACCTTGCAGTTAGTACTGAACATGTGGATGTCAAGGTGTCTGGCTGGCCCAGGGTGCGATGAAAGGATCTTGGAGACTGCGGCCATGCATTTGCAATCCCCGTCGCAGAGGCAGCTGTCGACGGTGAGGTTGAGGGGGACGCGGTGCCAGAGGGGGCGCCACCGCCGGGAGAGTAGGGCGGTTCCTATGGCAGATTTGGTGGGGAGGAGGCCGATGATGACGAGCATCATGTCATCGGGGAGGCTGCTGATGAAGTCCAGGCTCGCCGGATGAGGTTTTGGCTCGATCCGCCTCCGCTTGTTGGCTGCCTCGCCGTCCATCTCAACCGGCGGCGATGCCGGTGTACACGTGTGCTGGTGTGTGTTGTGTGCTGGGTGTGCGCGAGTGTGTCCTTCTGTGCATGCCGCCGCGCAGTGGTAAATTGTGCGCGAGTGCGTCCTTCATGCGGAAGAAGTGTGTCCTCAATGCGCCTTTAATTTACTAGCGTGCGGGGTGCTACCCCGAGTGGTTTCAACTTTGTTTACTTCACCGCGTGTCAGATGGGCCTCTAGTTTACTTATTTTCACCCACTGCCACATGGGCCAGCACACGAAGATATAGAACACGAGCTGACAAGGCAGCATGTGGATTGGTTGACCGGTCAACTAAACAATATACGGAGCTATACGCTGACACAGTGAGCGTATAATCCGTCGGTATAGAGTGTTCGAGTGAGAGGGGAGGCCCGTGAGAGATAGCAGAGAGAGAGAGAGAGAGATACTCCCTCCGTTCGATAATGTAGTTCCAACATTTTTTTAAAAGTCAAACTTTTGAAACTTTGACCAAGTTTATAAAGAAATTACTTATATCTACAATACCAAAGATAAATGATAGTATGAAGTAAGTACATGTTGTGATGAATCTAATGATCGTTCCAAATGTAAATGTTTTTCTTCACATATACCTGGTCAAACTTTTCTGAGGTTTGACTTTTCAAAACATCCATATGCTTATGGACGTGAGAGAGTCCCTAACTAGAGAGAGAGAGAGTGAAATAGAAAGAGTGAGTGAAAATAGTGTGTGTGCGTGTGTGAAAGGGACATGGACACACTCGATAAAAGTCGAGAAAAAACGTGTGTGTCTTATGCAAACATATCACACATGCATCTTCGACAACGGAAGCAAGGTGAGGAGATAGTGTGTGGTTGTTTGCAACCGAGAGAGCAAGACCCCTAGCACGTGGTCAAGAGGGGTCTGATAAACAAGGTAGAGAGGTCGAGAGAGATGTACGGAGAAAATGCAGACATGGGGAGGAGAGAGTGTATGTTTGTCATAGAGAGATCCCCTGGAGATCGTGATGGGACTACATGGGTGGGAGATCGAGTGACAAGGTGTGTGCGCGATAGAAGATACTCCAAGAGATATCGAGATAGATGTATGGATGGAAGGAGACAATACGTGTGTTCCTGATGGCTAGTGAGAGATAATCATACTTAGGGGGAGTGCTTGCACCTATGATGGAGTGAGGGATTATGGTACTTATTAGGGGGTGCGTGTCACATAGAGAGAGAACAAGGGCGGAGAGTGTTGGATGGGTCTATATGTATAGCATGAGCGAGACATGTGTATGTGTGAACCAGGGAGATATAAAGTTTGAGAGATATTGAGGAGCCCCGATAAGGCTGAGTGGTGCGTCAGATAGCTGAGAGGGAGAAAGATATATTCCATCCGCTCGATAATGCAGTGCATGTAAAAAATTTAGAAGTCAAACTTTGGAAACTTTGATCAGGTTTATGCAAATGTTATTTATATCTACAATACCAAAGATACATCATACGAAACTACATCTCATGGTGAATCTAATGGTATATGTTTGCCATTCTAGATGTAATTGTTTTTCTCCACGTACATGGTCAAACTTTGTGATGTTTGACTTTTCAATAAATCAATATACTATGGACCGAGGAGAGTGCCTAAGTCGAGAGAGATCAAGTGTGTGTGAAGGAGAATGAGTAAGTGTGCAAAAAGAGTATGCGTGTGAAAGAGAAAGTGACAACAAACGATAAATCAGAGAGAGTGTGTGTTTTTTGTTTCTTAGGCGAACATCTCACGCATGCATCTCCGAGATAGAAAAGCGAGGCGAGGAGACACACGAAGATAGCTAGTGTGTGATTGGTTGCAGTGGAGAGAGACACCCCTATAGCACATGTCCAATAGAGGTGTGGCCAACAAGGAACAAAGGTCGAGAGGGACAGATGGAGAACATGGACGCATGGGGTGGGCGAGAGGGTGTGTTTGTGATAGAGAGATCCCCTCGAGATCATGAGGGGACTATATGGGTGGGAGATCGAGGGAGGTGCGTGCGCGATAGAAAGATGCCCCGAGAGAAATCGAGATAGACCATGCACATCTTTGTGATGGAGACTAAGATTAGCTAGTCATATACATATAGGGGGGACTGCGTGTGCCTACAATTGAGTGAGAGACCATCATACTTGGCTAGCTACGCATGAGATTGTGTGTGTGCATGTGAGATGGAGAGAGAATGAGGGAGAGAGATAGAGTTTTAGATGGGCCTATCGAGTGCGAGTGAGATATGCATGTGTATGTGTGACCCAGGTAGATGGAGAGTTTGAGAAAGAGGGGGGAGAGCTCCGAGACGACTGAGTGGTGCGTGAGAGAGTTATGGGCAACGAGCCAAGGAATTTATGTGCGTATGATGAGTGCACCCAAGATATCTAGCTTGGACTAGAGAATCATACATAGTGTGCGAGAGAGACCTATAGATGGAGTATATATGCATGCGAACTAGAAAGACCCCCCCCCACACACACAGAGAGAGAGAGAGAGAGCAGGAGTCCGGGAGAGGGGGGTCGCGTTTTATGCATCAAAGACTGATATAAACCATGTTTCGATATAAAATTGCATTCAAATATTTAAATTAGAGAACATGTTGTCTGCAATCCACACATGAACGGATATATGCGTATATCAACCTAGTTCATTAATTTGACTTTCAACATGTTCATGGAGTACTATAATACTATACAACATGCTACTCGATTGAGGTGTTCAATTTTGGATTTAGTTCATTATTTTGACCTGGTGAACGAGCTATTTCATTGAATCGAGATATTTCATTTTGGGTTTGATTCCCGTTTTTGAGTGGGTTAACTATTTGTTATATAGTAAATCGCTAGCAACGAGCATGTAAAAACACATTACTCCCGAGTATCATCTCTCCATCTAAAAAAGAAGTGGCAAGCTAATATTTCAAAATTTGATTCGAATCGACTTGGTAAGGTATACGTGGATGCTCTTTCTCCCAAATTTTGAACGAACCGTTAAACATCCTCTACTCGGTGGAATTCGCCTGAGCAAACAAATGGGAGACGCGAAATTACCGTCCTATGTGGCACACACATCAATTGGCCCGTTGTACATCGAGGATAGGTTCGTAACTTCATCCAAGCACGCCTTCTCCTCGGCCGAAATGACATGTGCCGAATAATTCATAAACCATGGTCGGAAAAACACGCTCTCCTCGCCCGAAATAGCTCGTGCCCACTATTTCAAAACATGCCCTCCTCACTTGAAATCGCTCGCGCCCACTATATTTCAAAACACGCCCTCCTCGCCCGAAATCGCTCCCGCCCACTATTTGGGGAGAAGCAAAGTTACTCTACTCTCCCCGACCCTCAGTACACAGACCCAAACCGAGAAGCTTAAAGGTAGGGGTAGAACTGTAACTCCCCCTCACATTTCAAACAAATGCGTCCGTAAAACATGGTTCCACTCCCCTTCCACCCCCCATTCATACCTCGTGGGCGCCAAATCACCTTCTCCCCGGAAGCTCCCTTCTCCCGAGCCGCGAAACCTCAGCCCCTCCTCCATGGCGCCCCCACCGCACCAATTTCACAGCCGCCCTCCTCCCTAATGCCGGAGACGCTGTCCATTTGCCGTCGTGAACTGGGCCGTGTGCCTCTGACTCCATGCTGCTGGAGCTGCCTCGATGACGGGCGTGTGAACCGTACCGGAGCCGATTCACCCCTGCCGTTGTTCACGGCATCGGAGCGGCTCCAACTTTGGATCCGTCCAGAGTCCCGGCGCTGCTTCCCCGTAGCCGTCAACCGTCGGTCGCCACCGCAACCGCGTCGGCCTCACCGACTTGGCAGCTGGACCTGCCTACTTCACCATGCCGCCAGATAGGTCGCACCCTCATCTCAAATCACTTTATTTAGGCGTCGGTTGTCTGAATTTTTATTCTGGGCCAATTGATTCCCAATGGGGAGTAGCACCCCTCGAGGCGGCGGAGCTCCTAGGCTCCCGGTTGGCTGGTGTCTAACGTAAGGGTGCGTGAACGCAAGTTCACCGCGGAAGCAGCACTTAGATGGATATCTTAGAGTTGTGTGGGTTGAAGGTACTGTCGCCACCGGATCTGGATGACGGGGAGTCTTTGTGGATTGTCCCGGGGGCGGCGCAACCACGGTTGTGCGGTGGGGTGGGGAGCGGGATTTTGGCCGGGGCCATGGACGGCGGAGGCAGGCTGCTCTGCCATTGGTCGCTGGCTCTTCGAGGAAGATTCCTAACAGTGTCAGCCGAGAGGCACAAGACGGCCATCAAGCCATCCGGCGTAGATCAGGCAGTACCAAAATAAAATAAAATCGCGTGACCCCAATTTAGTCTTCAGCCAATAGACGTGTGACCACTCTCGTACCTTGATGTTGATCTCTTAGTGTATTTCTTCAGATCAAAGAGATGTGTCGTACTTAACATTATGTGTTATCTGCATCTTCAGTCACACCGTCTTCTGACTTACCGCAGCTGCTCCAACAAGGGAAGCATACACCAGAAGGGAGCTATAGTCCCCACTCAACAGTTCCCTGCATCGAATGCGTGTGCCCGACATGGACAGCCACAACAACTACAGGGCCATTGACAAGTCAGCACATGATGCTCACTCCTATGGATGGTGGCCAGATAGGTTGTACCCTCATCTTACTTGTGTGCAACATTTATGGCTTTGTTATTCATCTAAGCATGGAAAATATATTATCACATTTCGCTGTATATTCATGTTGATCTCCTATGGGTCTTGTTCAGGAGTTAACATTGTTCCATAGTTTAGCTAAGATACTTGTTCTTTAGGTAACTTGTTCCATAGTTATCATCCATCAGCCAATGCTATCCCACAGGCTGGTGATTATAGTATTATACCACTTCTAGTATTACCTATGTTGTTCTTTAATACTTTTGTGTGCCATCTAGTTAATCTCGAGTACAAACGATACATATTCTGTAGCTTTCATATGTGTTCTCCCTTTAGTTTTTGAGACCTGTTGTTGCTAGTTAACCCCAGTCCTACTATTTATGTCGTCTCCTACAGGCACTCATTACATAAATCTAACTACTAGTTGTCTTCCATGCATGTCAGATATAATTGCACACACTGATATATCCACAAGAACCTCACGGAGTAATGTAAAGGCCAATAAACTTGATGTCAATGATACCCAATATGATGGAACATGTAAAGGCAGTTCTTCAGAAGACTTGCAGAAAGATGATGAATCCTCTTCACCCACAAGGCCCTTGCTCTAAATTGTCCCGTGATATGGGTACAACATGCATATAATGTCCTGGAGTGCATCTACTATGTTGCAATTCCATGTGCTTAGCATGCTGATCATGCATGTAAATATGTCATGCCTTCCTGTTTTCAGTACCTATTCCATTCATGATAACATGTTTTCAAATTCAAGTACTGTCATTCTACTCTATCGCAATGCCGTCTGCTTAATTTGGACATCATGATTCTGAATATCTTATGCATTGTTATTTATCACTATGTACTTGATGACCCACAAGTGTAGGGGATCTATCGTAGTCCTTTCGATAAGTAAGAGTGTCGAACCCAACGAGGAGCAGAAGGAAATGATAAGCAGTTTTCAGTAAGGTATTCTCTGCAAGCACTGAAATTATCGGTAACATATAGTTTTGTGATAAGGCAATTTGTAACAAGTAGCAAGTAATAAAAGTAAAAAAGGTGCAGCAAGATGGCCCAATCCTTTTGGTAGCAAAGGACAAGCCTGGACAAACTCTTATATGAACTAAAGCGCTCCCAAGGACACATGGTAATTATCGTCAAGCTAGTTTTCATCACGATCATATGATTCGCGTTCGGTACTTTGATAATTTGATATGTGGGTGGACCGGTGCTTGGGTACTATCCTTACTTGGAAAAGCATCCCACTTATGATTAACTCCTATTGCAAGCATCTGCAACTACAACAGAAGTATTAAGGTAAACCTAACCATAGCATGAAATATATGGATCCAAATCAGCCCCTTACGAAGCAACGCATAAACTAGGGTTTAAGCTTCTGTCACTCTAGCAACCCATCATCTAGTTATTAATTCCCAATGCCTCCCTCTAGTCCCAAACAATGGTTAAGTGTCATGTAGTCGACGTTCGCATGACACCACTAGAGGGATGACAACATACATCTCATCAAAATATCGAACGAATACCAAATTCACATGACTACTAATAGCAAGACTTCTCCCATGTCCTCAGGAACAAACATAACTAATCACAAAGTACATTCATGTTCATAATCAGAGGGGTATTAATATGCATAATGGATCTGAACATATGATCTTCCACCAAGTAAACCAACTAGCATCAACTACAAGGAGTAATCAACACTACTAGCAACCCACAGGTACCAATATGAGGTTTGGATACAAAGATTGGATACAAGGGATGAACTAGGGTTTGATATGAGATGGTGCTGGTGAAGATGTTGATGGAGATTGACCCCCTCCCGATGAGAGGATCATTGGTGATGATTTCCCCCTCCCGGAGGGAAGTTTCCCCCGGCAGAACAGCTCCGCCAGAGCCCTAGATTGGTTCCGCCAAGGTTCCGCCTCGTGGCGGCGGAGTCTCGTCCCGAAAGCTTGCTTATGATTTTTTCCTCAACGAAAGACTCCATATAGCAGAAGATGGGAATCAGAGGGCCACCAAGGGGCCCACGAGGCAGGAGGGCGCGCCTAGGGGGTAGGGCGCGCCCCCCACCCTCGTGGCCACGGTGTGGCCCCCCTCTAGAACTTCTTGCGCTCGGTATTTTTTATATATTCTGGAAATAGCTTCTGTGAAGTTTCAGGACTTTTGGAGCTGTGTAGAATAGGTCTCTAATATTTGCTCCTTCTCCAGCCCAAAATCCCAGCTGTCGGCATTCTCCCTCTTCATGTAAACCTTGTAAAATAAGAGAGAATATGCATAAGTATTGTGACATAATGTATAATAACAGCCCATAATGCAATAAATATCGATATAAAAGCATGATGCAAAATGGACATATCAACTCCCCCAAGCTTAGACCTCGCTTGTCCTCAAGCGAAAGCCGAAATCAAAAAATATGTCCACATGCTTAGAGATAGTAGTGTCGATAAAAATAAAATATGGACATGAGGGCATCATGATCATTCTTAACACAACAACATTCATATATATTGCCATATGATCTCTTATGCTAAAGTAACAATTCAATCACAATTTCAAGTATGGGTCATAAACTTCATTGAGAACCAACAAACTCTAATCTCAGTCATTGAGGCAATTGCAATTTATCATAACATAGGAAAGAGTCAATATAAGAGCTTTTCAGCAAGTCCACATACTCAACCATCTTTTAGTCTTTCACAATTGCTAACACTCACGCAATATTCATGGGTATGAAGTTTTAATCGGACATAGAGAAAGATAGGGGCTTATAGTTTTGCCTCCCAACTGTTTACCTCAAGGGTAATGTCAACAATAATAGTTCATGAAGACTCACATCCAATTAGCTATATATATCATGATCTTTCCAACATATTGTGCTTGCCAAAGGATAAAATGTAAAAAGGAAGGGTGAAGATCACAATGACTCTTATATAAGGTAGAAGATAAAAGCAAAAGATAGGCCCTTCGCAGAGGGAAGCAGAGGTTGTCATGCGCCTTTATGGTTGGATGCACGAAATCTTAATGCAAAAGAACGTCACTTTATATTGCCACCTGTGATATGGACCTTTATTATGTAGTCCGTCGCTTTTATTTCTTCCATATCACAAGATCGTATAAAGCTTATTTTCTCCGCACTAATAAGTCATACATATTTAGAGAGCAATTTTTCTCGCTTTCACCATGACAACTTACTTGAAGGATCTTACTCAATCCATAGGTAGATATGGTAGACTCTCATGGCAAAAACGGGTTTAGGGATATTTTGAAGCACAAGTAGTATCTCTACTTGGTGCAAATAAATTGGCTAGCAAGAGAGGGAAAGGCAAGCTCAACATGTTGGATGATCCATGACAATATAATTTACCTCATATGAAAGAAAACATAACCCATTACGTTGTCTTCCTTGTCCAACGTCAACTCTTTAGCATATCGTACTTTAATGAGTGCTCACAATCATAAAAGATGTCCAAGATAGTATATTTATATGTGAACCTCTCTTTCTTTATTACTTCTTATTAATTGCAATGATGACCAAAACTATGTTTGTCAACTCTCAATAACTTTTATTCATCATACTCTTATGTGTGAAGTCATTACTCTCCATAAGATACATATGATCTCTTTTTATTCTTTCTCTTTTTATTTTATTCCCTCAAGATCATAGCAAAATAATCAAGCCCTTGACTCAACACTAATCTTTATTATATATAGCTCACGGACTAGATTACATAGAAGGATCAAAAAGCAAAACTCACAACTAGATCATACTAAAACTTTATTCTACTAGATCAAGATATTATCAAAAGGATCGAACTAAGAAATACGGTAACGATAAAAGTGATGGTGATACGATACCGGGGCACTCCCCCAAGCTTGGCAGTTGCTAAGGGGAGTGCCCATACCCTTGTGGTTATGTCTCCTTCTTCGGGGGTGGTGATGTGATATTCTTGGCGATGATGCCCCTCAGGATACGATTCTCTTCCTCGAGCTTATTGACTTGCTGCTTGAGGTTCATTATTTCCTTACGGAGCTTGCCAGTGACGGCTAAAGCTCCTTTCACCCAAGGATGTTGCATAGCTGCGGGAGAACAAGTAACACTCTTTTTCATATTTTCATAAGAAAGAAATCTAACATTGGAAGGGATGGCCGAGTTTGGAATGGCTGAGCTCTGTAGTTCCCCCATCGTGAATCCTGCCCGGAAACGAGAAGTAACTTCTTGGTCCTCCTCCATGGCATCTATCCTTTTCAAGTCAGCTTCCATCTCTGCCTCCGTTGAGGGCCCAAAGTGATAGGCATCACTGTTTGCCTCTGGACTTGGTGTCAGATGAGACACCCGACTCTCCCCGACTGAATCTTGAGAAGACATCTTGTTCTAATCTGTGGCAGAAACAGCTCGAAACAAAGACAAGAGATATTTGCGAGATACGGTGGTCAAAACCTTCGGGAGATTATATAATGATTTTTTACCGACTAAAAGAAGTATCATGCAATAAAACAGAGTCCCGAAGGCGCCCGAGGTGCCCATGAGGCAGGGGGCGCGCCCAGGGGGGTAGGGCGTGCCTCCCACCCTCGTGGAAGCCTTGTGTTCTTTCCGGTTTGCTTCTTCTTTTCCTATTTTTTTAATATTCCAAAACAAAGAAATATTGCTGTTAGAATTGTTTTTGGAGTCGGTTTACTTACCGTACCATGTACCTATTCCTTTTTGGAGTCTGAAATGTTCCGGAAAGTGTCCGTTATGTATTCCTCCGGGGTTACAGTTTCAATAATATTAGTTTCAACATTTATGGGATTACCTGAGATATAATGTTTAATTCTTTGACCATTCACCACCTTCGGATTTGTGCCTTCGAAGTTGTTGATTTTTATGGCACCGGAACGATAGACCTCCTCGATAACGTAAGGACCTTCCCATTTAGAGAGAAGTTTGCCTGCAAAAAATCTTAAACGAGAGTTTTATAGCAATACATAATCACCTACATTGAACTCACGCTTTTGTATCCTTTTGTCATGCCATCTTTTAACTTTTTCTTTAAACAATTTGCCATTCTCATAGGCTTGGGTTCTCCATTCATCAAGTGAGCTAATCTCAAATAACTTCTTCTCACCGGCAAGTTTGAAATCATAGTTGAGCTCTTTAATAGCCCAATATGCCTTATGTTCTAATTCAAGAGGTAAGTGGCATGCTTTGCCATAAACAAGTTTATACGGAGACATACCCATAGGATTTTTATATGCAGTTCTATAAGCCCATAATGCATCATCAAGTTTCTTGGACCAATTCTTTCTAGATCTGTTAACAGTCTTTTGCAAAATTAATTTGAGCTCTCTGTTACTTAATTCTACTTGAGCACTAGACTGTGGGTGATAAGGAGATGCAATTCTATGATTAACATCATACTTAGCAAACATTTTACGAAAGGAACCATGAATAAAGTGTGAACCACCATCAGTCATTAAATATCTAGGGACTCCAAACCTCAGGAAAATAACTTCTTTAAGCATCTTAATACAGGTGTTATGATCGGCACTATGATAACCCAAAAGTATAGGGGATCGCAACAGTTTTCGAGGGTAGAGTATTCAACCCAAATTTATTGATTCGACACAAGGGGAGCCAAAGAATATTCTCAAGTATTAGTAGTTGAGTTGTCAATTCAACCACACCTGGATAACTTAGTATCTGCAGCAAAGTATTTAGTAGCAAAGTAATATGGAAGTAACGGTAACAATAACAAAAGTAATATTTTGGGGTTTTATAGTAATTGTAACAGTAGCAACGGAAAAGTAAATAAGCGGAGAACAATATGTGAAAAGCTTGTAGGCATTGGATCGGTGATGGAGAATTATGCCAGATGTGGTTCATCATGTAATAGTCATAACCTAGGGTGACACAGAACTAGCTCCAATTCATCAATGTAATGTAGGCATGTATTCCGAATATAGTCATACGTGCTTATGGAAAAGAACTTGCATGACATCTTTTGTCCTACCCTCCCGTGGCAGCGGGGTCCTGGTGGAAACTAAGGGATATTAAGGCCTCCTTTTAATAGAGTACCAGACCAAAGCATTAACACATAGTGAATACATGAACTCCTCAAACTACGATCATCGCCGAGAGTGGTCCCTATTATTGTCATTTCGGGGTTGCCGGATCATAACACATAGTAGGTGACTATAGACTTGCAAGATAGGATAAAGAACTCACATATATTCATGAAAACATAATAGGTTTAGATCTGAAATCATGGCACTCGGGCCCTATTGACAAGCATTAAGCATAGCAAAGTCATAGCAACATCAATCTCAGAACATAGTGGATACTAGGGATCAAACCCTAACAAAACTAACTCGATTACATGATAAATCTCATCCAATCCAACACCGTCCAGCAAGCCTACGATGGAATTACTCACGCACGGCAGTGAGCATCATGAAATTGGTGATAGAGGATGGTTGATGATGACGACGGTGACGGATTCCCCTCTCCGGAGCCCCGAACGGACTCCAGATCATCCCTCCCGAGAGAGTTTAGGGCTTGGCGGCGGCTCCGTATCGTAAAACGCGATGAATCCTTCTCCTTTATTTTTTCTCCCCGAACACGAATATATGGAGTTGGAGTTGAGGCCGTGGAGCTCCAGGGGGCCCACGAGGCAGGGGGGCGTGCCCAGGGGGGCAGGCGCGCCCCCACCCTTGTGGCTAGGGTGTGGGCCCCCTGGCCTTGATTCTTCGCCAGTATTTTTTTATTATTTCCAAAAATAATCTCCGTGGAGTTTCAGGTCATTCCGAGAACTTTTGTTTCTACACATAAATAACACCATGGCAATTCTGCTGAAAACAGTGTCAATCCGGGTTACTTCCATTCAAATCATGCAAGTTAGAGTCCAAAACAAGGGCAACAGTGTTTGGGAAAGTAGATACGACGGAGACGTATCACACTACTAGTTGAAATAGCTTCTACCCACTTAGTGACGTAATCAACATCAACTAAAATGTGTGTATACCCATTAGAGGAAGGAAAAGGTCCCATATAATCAAAGCCCCAAACATCAAATGGTTCAATAACAAGTGAATAATTCATAGGCATTTCTTGACGTCTACTAATATTACCAATTCTTTGACATTCATCACAAGACAAGACAAACTTACGGGCATCCTTGAAGAGAGTAGGACAATAAAAACCGGATTGCAATACTTTATGTGCAGTTCTATCTCTAGCATGGTGTCCTCCATATGCTTCGGAGTGACACTTGCGTATGATCTGTTGATGTTCATGCTCAGGTACACAACGTCTAATAATACCATCCACTCCTTCTTTATAAATATGTGGGTCATCCCAAAAGTAATGTCTCAAATCATAGAAGAACCTTTTCTTTTGTTGTATGTGAAACTAGGTGGTATAAATTTAGCAACAATATAATTAGCATAATCAGCATACCATGGAGCAGTACGAGAAGCATTTATGACATTTAATTGCTCATCAGGAAAGCTATCATCAATAGGTAGTGGGTCATCAAGAACATTTTCTAACCTAGACAAGTTGTCTGCAACGGGGTTCTCAGCTCCCTTTCTATCAATAATATGCAAATCAAATTCTTGTAGCAAGAGAACCCATCTAATAAGTCTAGGTTTAGCATCTTTCTTTTCCATAAGATATTTAATAGCAGCATGATTAGTGTGAATAGTTACTTTAGAATCAATAATATAAGGTCTGAACTTATCACAAGCAAATACAACTGCTAAGAATTCCTTTTCAGTGTTAGCATAATTTCTCTGGGCATTGTCTAGAGTTTTACTAGCATATTGAATAACATTTAATTTCTTATCAACTCTTTGCCCTAGAAAAACACCCACAACATAATCACTAGCATCACACATAATTTCAAAGGGTAAATTCCAATCAGGTGGCTGAACAATAGGTGCAGAAATTAATGCTTTCTTAAGTATTTCAAATGCTTCTACACAATCATCATCAAAGACAAAAGGAATATCCTTTTGTAGTAGGTTAGTCAGCGGCCGAGAAATTTTTGAGAAGTCCTTAGTGAACCTCCTATAAAAACTGGCGTGACCAAGGAAGCTTCTTATACCTTTAATGTCCTTAGGGCATGACATCTTTTCAACAGCATCAACTTTAGCTTTATCAACTTCAATACCTCTTTCAGAAATTTTATGCCCCAAGACAATACCTTCATTAACCATAAAGTGGCATTTCTCCCAATTCAAGACAAGATTAGTTTCTTCACATCTCTGCAAAACTCGATCAAGGTTGCTTAAGCAATCATCAAAAGAGGATCCATAAACGGAGAAATCATCCATGAAAACCTCACATATCTTTTCACAAAAGTTAGAGAATATAGCCATCATGCATCTTTGAAAGGTAGCAGGTGCATTACATAAACCAAAAGGCATACGTCTATAAGCAAAAGTACCGAAAGGGCAAGTAAAAGTGGTCTTTGATTGATCATCGGCTGACACGGGTATTTGAGAGAAGCCAGAGTAACCATCTAGAAAGAAAAAATGTGTATGTTTGGATAATCTTTCTAGCATTTGATCAATAAAAGGCAAAGGGTAATGATCTTTTTTAGTAGCCTTATTTAATTTGCGGAAATCAATTACCATCCTATAACATGTAATAATTCTTTGCGGGATCAATTCATCTTTATCATTAGGAATAACGGTAATACCTCCCTTCTTAGGGACACAATGGACATGACTTACCCACTGACTATCAGCAACGGGATAAATTATACCTACCTCAAGGAGCTTTAATATTTCCTTTCTTACCACTTCTTTCATCTTAGGATTCAGTCGTCGTTGGTGATCAATAACTGGTTTGGCTTCTTCCTCCAAATTTATTTTGTGTTGACATAGAGTGGGACTAATGCCCTTAAGATCATCAAGAGTATATCCAATAGCAGCACAGTGCTTCTTCAGAGTTTTCAATAATTTCTCTTCCTCCTTCTCTGAAAGCTTAGCACTAATAATAACATGGTATATTTTCTTTTCATCAAGATAAGCATGTTTAAGAGTATCAGGTAATGGTTTAAGCTCAAACACGGGATCACCCTTGGGTGGAGGAGGATCCCCTAGGATTTCAACACGCAAGTTGTGTTTCAGAATAGGTCCCTGTTTAAAGAATACTTCATATATTTCCCTTCTTTCATTCATGAACATATTGTTTTCATGGTCTAGCAAGTATTGTTCCAATGGATCAGTAGGAGGCATGGCAATAGAAGCAAGACCAATAATTTCATCTTTACTAGGCAATTCTTTATCATGGGGTTGTCTATGAAATTTAGCAAAATTAAACTCATGAGACATATCCCCTAAACCAACAGAAACAATATCCTTATTGCAGTCTATCTTAGCATTGACAGTATTCAAGAAGGGTCTACCAAATATAATGGGACAAAAGCTATCTTGTGGGGAACCAAGAACAAGAAAATCAGCAGGATATTTAACCTTCCCATACAAGACTTCAACATCTCTAACAATCCCAACTGGTAAAATAATATCTCTATTGGCAAGCTTAATGGTAACATCAATACCTTCTATCTCAGTTGGTGCAATATCATGCATAATTTCTTTGTATAAGGAAATAGGTATTGCACTAGCACTAGCACCCATATAACATAAGCCATGATAACAATTATCTCCTATTTTAATAGAAATAACAGGCATGCCTACCACGGGTCTATTTTTATCTTTAGCATCAGGTCTAGCAATTCTAGCAGTTTCATCACAGAAGTAAATAACATGCCCATCAATATTATCGGGCAAGAGATCTTTAACCATAGCAATTTTAGGTTCAACTTTAATTTGCTCAGGGGGTTTAGGTGTCTTAATATTACTTTTGTTGACCACAGTTGAAGCCTTAGCATGACTCTTTATTCTAACAGGAAAAGGCGGTTTCTCAACATAAGCAATAGGAACAACAGGATCATTATAGGTGATAGTCTTTTCTTCAACTTTAATAGGTTAAACTACTTTTACTTCTATGGGAGGATTATATTTAAACCACTTCTCCTTAGGGAGATCAACATGAGTAGAAAAAGATTCATAGAAAGAAGCTACTATCTCAAAGTCAAGTCCATATTTAGTGCTAAATTTATGAAAACATCGGTATCCATAAAATATTTAACGCAATCAAACTTAGGTGTTATACCTGACTCCTTACCTTCGTCAAGATCCCAATCTTCATAGTTGCATTTAATTCTCTCCAATAAATTCCATTTGAATTCAATAGTCTTCATCATAAAGGAACTAGTACAAGAAGTATCGAGCATGGAGCGATTGTTGTCAGAAAGCCGAGCATAAATTTTTTGAATAATCATTTCTCTTGAGAGCACATGATTGGGGCATGAATATAACATTGACTTAAGCCTCCCCCAAGCTTGAGCGATGCTTTCTCCTTCGTGAGGCCACAAATTATATATATAATTACGATCACGATGAACAAGATGCATAGGATAAAACCTCTGATGGAAATCCAATTTCAACCGTTTGTAGTCCCATGATCCCATATCATCACATAGCCTATACCACGTCAATGCATCTCCCTTCAAAGATAAAGGGAAGACCTTCTTCTTGATAACATCATCGGGCATACCTGCAAGCTTAAATAATCCACAAACTTCATCCACATAGATTAAGTGCAAATAGGGATGCAATGTTCCATCTCCTGCAAAAGGATTAGCTAGCAGTTTCTCTATCATACCCGAAGGAATTTCGAAGTAAACATTTTCATTTTCAGTAGGTCTAGTAGGTTGAGGAGCAACTATTTTCTCTACCGGTCCGGGTGAATATACCCCGAACATTGATGGTAGCTGTCGTGGAATTGTCACGGCAGATGTCCTCTTGCAAGGACTTGATCATGGAGCCACCGCAACTAGGAAGCTTAAAGGGGTTAATCGGGACAAAGGACACGCGAGGTTTATACTAGTTCAGCCCCTTGCGGTGAAGGAAGGCCTACGTCTAGTTGGGTTGGAATTGCTTGAGGTTTCGATGACCAGGGAGTGAGATACGCCATGCCCGGTTCTCGATCTCTTGTTTCTTCTGTCCCTAAGCTGCCAGCGGGTCGTCCCCTTATATACACGGGTCGACGCCCTACGGCTTACAGAGTCCCGGCCGGCTCATAAACAGTGTCCGGCTCGGTGACTAGTTATTTCTATCTTACAATACAAGTCGCGCCCTCATGGCGGTTTATCACCATGGGCCCTAAATCGTCTGTGGGCCGTAGACCCTTTACTAAACCGCCATCTTCACATCTTGGTCTTGGGCTTCAGATGGGCTTCTCTTTGCGTAACCCGGCCCCTCCTGGGCGGCTTACGTAAATAATTATATCCCCAACATTAGGCCCCAGATTGATTTGAACCGGTTCATGTCAATCTTTAAAAACCTTATAAACTAGCCCTTACTCTTTCTGTTTTGCGCGGAAATTCTAACCCGCCGTGACGTCATCATCCGGATCCGGGTCAAATCTCGGTGACGTCATCTTCAATAAAATTTATATTTTAACCCGTCATATCCTCCAACGAATCTTTGCCTTTACTGACCATCCCGAGAATCGAGGCGTCGGGGCCGCTGGATAATGATGCTTTGGTCTCCTCGTTTCTTGCGCCATCTTGGTCGGCCCCTCCTTATAAATAGATGCGACCTAGGCCTTCTCCATTTCCTTCAGTCGTCTTCCTCCTCACACTTCTTCCTTTGCTGCTCAAGCTCCGCCGCCGCCGCCGTCGAACTCCTCGTCTTCACCGACTCAGGCCGCTGCATCACCCTGATTCCGACCAGAAAGCGACGGCGACCCTCCGCAGCTCTTCCGCATCTGTGAGTTCCTCTTTTCCCCTTTCTCATATCTATCTTGAAATCATCTTGAGTTCGTCGGTGTTCATCACCGCCCGACGCAGACCTCCATTAATTTCACCTCCAATGCCTTTGTTTAGATTATAGAAACAACATAAAACTGCTGCGGAAAATATTCATGCTTATCCTGTATAAGAACAGATCTCATTTCCCTTGTTTTGAAAACCCTCCGCGAGTATATGAACTTCTCTGTACTGTTTTTAGGTCTAGAAATATTTTCTTTCTCAGAACCTCGTTTGATTCAAAATAATGATTGCAACTTGTGAAACCTGTTTGTTCCACACTTAACCAAAAAACCGCATCTGTTGACTCTGCTTCAGCCATAATAATTCATGTGACCGGTTTAAATAATACCGGTTATCAGCACCGCTTGCTTATGGCGACTTAAGAAAACCTTAATCATCTTTAGTACCTGCAGCTGCTAATCATTATCACATAGTTACCTGTATGTCATTAGGCCCCTTCTTAAGCCGCCATCTCAGATAACCCAATAATGCTTATTCTCCGGGTTATAATGAACCGGAAAATTTCCTTTATCTTGTTGTAGGCTTCAATTTATCCAATGGCACCCAAAGCTATTAAGCCTCCGATTACCTGCAACTGGGTCCCATCCATTGTTACAGAGAGCAAACTGTCCGATTTTGTAAAGTCTGGCCATCTGCCCAAGAAGGATGTCATGTCTTATCGCGTTCCTGACCCGTATGAAGAGAAACCTCAACCCAAGGAAGGGGAGGTGATCATTTTCACCGATCACATGAGCCGGGGATTTGCTCCTCCCGGTTCGAAATTCTTTAGAGACGTTTTGCACTTCTTTGACTTAAGACCTCAAGACATCGGGCCCAATTCGGTGTCAAATATCTGCAACTTTCAAGTTTTCTGTGAGGTCTACCTTGGAGAAGAACCCAGCCTACTTTTGTTCAGGGATTTGTTCTATTTGAACCGGCAGAATGAACGCGCCAACAGACCCAGTCTAGAACTTGGTGGCATCTCGATTCAACGATGAAGAGACTGCCTTTTCCCTTATGCTGAACTGCCGAGTCATCCAAAGGACTGGAACCAAACGTGGTTCTACTGCCAGGACACTTCTCCGGCTGGTGAAAACCAGCTGCCCAGCTTCCGTGCATTGCGTCTTGAACCTACTCACCCGCTGCCGGATAAGTTAACAGCTATTGAACGTCTGCCACTCACCCCCAAAATCAAGAAGATAAAAGCTCTTTTAGGGAATGGCTTAGATGGCATTGACCTGGTCTGAGTCTGGGTTGCTTGGAGAATAATTCCGTTAAGCTGCCGCCCCGGCTTAATGTGTAATTATTCAGGCGAGAAAGATGACCCTCAGCGTCATAGCCCTGACGACTTACCAGATGACGTAGTGGAAGCTACAACTTAGTCCTTGTTGAAGGAGGGCACAGTGAATAGTAACGCCTTCGGCTTACTACCTTTTTGCCAGAAGAACCCGGCCCCTGCAGTAAGTTTCCAGCCGTCGGGTTATTATTATCTCTTTTTTTTTATCTTGTTAGGTTGTATTCTTACACATAACCCGTTATAACCTTTTACAGGCAAATGATAACTTCTGGAAAACCCAATATGATCATGAGGCAGCCAAGAAAGCCAGGGCGGCCAAGAGAGCCGAAAAGAAAACCACCAAGCCCAACACCTCAAGGAAGAGGAAGCCAAGCGCCTCTGAGCTGTTTCAGCTTGATGATACCGATGATAATGAGGAAGAGGTAACCTTTGAATTTCCCTTTCTCCTTTATCACTACCTTACTGATACTAACCTTCTTTTAGGAAGACACGGGCAACAGCCAACCCATCGAGGAAGAGGTAATTATAATCTCCTCCGACTCCGAGCTTCAGCCACGTCAGAAAATTCGAAGAGTATCCCGGAAACTAAGATTTTCACATCCTTTGGCTTACCAAGATCCCGACTTTCTTTTGAAGCGACAGATTTATGAGAGCCGGAGGCAGACCCGGACCAGCAAAGACATGGAACTCTCCTCCGGCTTACCTGATGTGACCAGGAAACGCCAGACTGAGGTTACCTCCGATTCACACCTTCTTTTTCCTTTGGCGAGTTTCATTCGTTATCCTCTCAATTCTTCTGACTCCAATTATCAGGATATTTCACCTTCCTCTGGTGAGTCTATGCAGTCCAACATGCCAGCCTTCAAAACTGCTCCCGGGTAATATAAACTTGTTGTACCTTATGCCTTTATTTTACTCATACTTTTCGTTTGTAACCTGTCTACTTTTTTCCGCAGTGTGCAAGTAAAGCCCAGCAAAAGGGCAAAAAAGAATAAGCCGCCCCAAGAGCCGGTTGTGACTGAACCAGAGCTGGGCACAGCTGCTCCTGATGCCCCTGCTCACGAGCCGCCGCCTCAACCATCTCATGACGCTCCTATATCTTCCTCTGACCCGCCTACTGAGCAAATCTTCAACAAGTCTGGTAACCCGGAGGCTCCTAGCCCCACCAAAGCAAGTGATCCGGAAGTTGAGATCCTCAAAACTCAGTTTGTTGAACTGGCACAACCATTTGTACTTGCCAAGTGTTCTAAAGAGGAGTTGGTAGAACGCCGAAAGGCCAAGCTGGACGTCACTAACTATACTCATTTGAGTATCGGAGAGATCGTCTCCGGCTATATCAATCAAGTACATAGCAGCCGTGACCTAGAAATTGACATGGTGAAGCAGATACAGCATAAATCTGAGGTATGAATTATGCTAGCTTTCTTTAACCATACTTACTATACCAGCCCCCAAGTCTATTGCTTATAAGTAAATATGTTGTAGACTTTTGAAAATTGCCTAGCACTGCTTATCTGGCTTAGGAAAAAGACTTTTAACTTGGTAACACTTGTGATACACATTAGCCCCCAAGTGCTAAACATCTTTGCTTGCAAAGTGTTTGGGACTTTAATTTCCATGAACCGGAGCAGTAATTGAAAATTCTTCAGGATACATTAGCCCCCAAGTGCCAAATACCTTTGCTTGCAAAGTTCTTGGGACTTAACACTATTTACCATAATCTTGAGTGTTATCTGGTGCAATGCAGGTCATGATAAGTCAATTTGAATCGGAAATTTTTGACCTGAAGAACCGCGTGGCAGCCCAGGAGACTGAAACTCAAAAGGCTAACTCCAAATTTGAATTCAGCGTCTCTGAACAAGAGAAGCTGAAGCAAAATTTTGAATCGGAGAAGAAAATTTGGGCTGATGAAAAGGCCGCACTGGTGACCCGGGCCGAGACAACAGAGGCATCGCTGGCGGAAGCAACGGCCGAACTGTCCGACTTAAAGCGCTAGATATCTCGAATGGTCTCAGCAATCTTTGGTGAGTGACTTACTCAAATCTTAAACACTGCAAAACTCCTTGAATGACCATTTCGGTTGTTTCCTCTGACTCACCTTATGCTTAATAACGCAGGCCCCAGGAGCACAAATCTCAAGCAAAACATGGTGATCAAGCTGAAGGCGGTTTATACTCTGGTGGAACAGCTCTACACCGGGTCACAACATGCCCTGGCCGTTGTGTCTTTATCAAATGATGTTCCCTATCTCCTGCAAGATGTGCTGAAGCGGCTTGCTGTGCTACCTCAGCGGATCCAAGAGTTAAGACGAGCATCTGCAAGAGCCGGAGCTATAGCCGCATTGAGCCGGTCCAAGGCGTGGCTTCCAGAACAAGACCCTGCTGATATTACTCTTGGGTATCCAAGTTTAAAGGAAGATGGCACCGTGTTTAATGATAAAGATTTCACCGCCTGTGTGAAAGATATACGTCCGGTGGCTACTCTTATTGGGAACGACACTGACCTCTCCAAGTGTCAGCCGGGTTATGACAAGGAGAATCGGAGAATCCCCACGCCGCATTATGACGACGTCATCTTGATCCCTCCAACCCATAAGCACACCTTTGCTCCTAAAGTCGACCCAACCGGTTTAATAGATGATGAAGCTGAGTTTGAGGCCTTGAGTGGCATTGACTGGGCCTCATCATCCTTCCAGGATAAAGCAGCCGGCGGAGAGGCGGAGAAGGATAACCTGGAGGCTTCAAATCAACGCCAAGAGTAGATTATCAGGCGCCACCTGCTTATGTAGTTGTAGAAAAACAATGCCGCATCATTCAGACTCGGAGAGTCTTGTAATAGAGTAAAAAATACCTTGAGTTTTGCTATGCCTTTGCGTATGCTTATGGCCTTTAGTACTTGCATAAGCTGCCGTCACTATATACTTTATATGAATCTGTTATGCCCTTTGCAGAAATACCTTGCATTGCCCTGTAGTGCTTACAGCTGTTTTTCTGGCTTATATAAACCAACCCCTGAGGGTAAACTTAACTCCTGAAAATTGGCACATACAAGTTCACCTGGTTCTTAACAACCTGATGTAACTAATATTAATTCTGGAAGATTGTAATGTATTCCATTGTACCTTCAAGAAGGTCACAAGATATCTAATGTTGGCATTTGTAAAATATGATGAACAAAATTCAAGGGTTTCTGATTCGAATACGATCAGTGACCCGTTCCAAAGGGGTTGAATTAAGATTCAGATACGATCTGTTAGCCCCCAGTGGCTGTGGCGATGCCGATCAAGTGGGTATCGACAGCTATGTTCTCTTTGGTTCGAATATGACCTATGTTTGAACAGGAAGCCCCCAAGTGACCATAAGAGTTGTTTAATGACGCTGATTCGAATACGATCCACGTCAGACCCAAAAGGAGTTAAGCTATGATTCAGATATGATCAAGAAGCCCCCAACTGGGTTTGGTAGTATGCCGATCAAGTGGGTATCGACAGCTATGTTCTCTTTGGTTTGAATACGACCTATGTTTGAATAGGAAGCCCCCAAGTGATCATGGCTAGATTCAGATATGATCATAAGCCAGACCAAAGGAAAGCCGGATTCAGATATGATCCGCTTCTCCTTGGTCATCTCCACCACCTGACAAGGAAAACACATAAACCTTTTTGGGAGTGGAAAAAAGGACAAAGGTCCTGCTTTATTACTTTATATAATATACATAGTATAAGTATATACACATTAGAGCCGACGGCTCAAGTATAATAAGGCCGAAGATGAGCGATATTCCACGGCCGACGGGTCTCCTCCTCCGACTTACGTGAGTCTTTGTGTTCCCGAACGTCGATAAGGTAGTATGATCCATTGTTCAGATTCTTGCTGACCACAAAGGGTCCTTCCCAAGGAGGGGATAGCTTGTGCATGTTAAATTGATCCTGGATGAATCGGAGCACTAAGTCGCCTTCCTGAAAGGTTCTGGACTTAACCCGGCGGTTGTGGTAGCAGCGCAGGTCTTGTTGGTAAATCGCCGAACGGGCTATTGCCAAGTCTCGCTCTTCATCCAACAGGTCAAGTGCATCTTGCCGAGCTTTTTCATTGTCTTCCTCAACATGAGCCGCCACACGGGGTGAATCGTGACGGATGTCACTTGGCAGGACCGCCTCTGCTCCATACACCATAAAGAAAGGCGTGTAACCCGTAGATCTATTAGGTGTAGTATTGATGCTCCAGAGTACAGAAGGTAACTCCTCCACCCAACAACCCGGCGTCCGTTGTAAGGGGACTAAGAGCCAGGGCTTGATACCATCCAAGATTTCTTGATTGGCTCGTTCTGCTTGACCATTTGATTGAGGGTGAGCTACAGCTGAAACGTCAAGCCGAATATGTTCTCGTTGACAGAACTCTTCCATAGCTCCTTTGGAAAGGTTAGTACCATTATCAGTTATGATGCTGTGTGGAAAACCAAAGCGAAAAATCACCTTTTTCATAAACTAGACTGCTGTGGCTGCATCACACTTACTCACTGGCTCCGCCTCCACCCACTTTGTGAACTTGTCAACCGCCACCAAGAGGTGAGTCTTTTTATCCTTAGATCTTTTGAAAGGCCCGACCATATCAAGCCCCCAGACTGCAAATGGTCAGGTAATTGGAATCATCCTCAATTCTTGAGCCGGCACATGGGCTCATCGTGAGAATTTCTGACATCCATCACATTTACTGACCAGGTCTTTTGCATTAGCATGAGATGTCAACCAATAAAACCCATGACGGAAAGCTTTGGCCACAAGAGATTTTGAGCCGGCGTGATGACCACAATCGCCTTCATGAATCTCACGAAGGATCTCCTGACCCTCTGCAGGTGACACGCAACGTTGAATCGCGCCAGTGACGCTGTAATGATGTAACTCGCCATTGACAATTGTCATGGACTTAGACCGCCGGAAGATCTGTCTTGCCAAGGTCTCGTCTTCAGGCAACTGTCCCCGGGTCATGTAAGCCAAATAAGGCACTGTCCAATCCGGGATAATGTGGATAGCCGCCACCAGCTGTGCCTCCGAGTCTGGTATTGCCAGATCTTCTTCTGTAGGTAACTTAACAAAAGGATTATGCAAAACATCAAGAAAGGTGTTAGGCGGCACCGGCTTACACTGAGACCCCAGCCGGCTTAAGGCATCAGCCGCCTCATTCTTTCTTCGATCAATGTGTTCCACTATGTAACCCTTGAAATATCCAGCCACAACATCGACTTCACGACGGTAAGCCGCCATGAGGGGATCTTTAGAGTCCCACTTGCGTGACACCTGTTGAGCCACAAGGTCTGAGTCTCCTAAGCATCTTACCCGGGTCAAGTTCATCTCTTTGGCCATCCGGAGACCATGGAGCAGGGCCTCGTACTCAGCTGCATTGTTAGTGCAAGGAAACATAAGCCGGAGCACATAACAAAATTTTTCACCTCGAGGGGAAGTTAATACAACTCCAGCCCCCGAGCCTTCCAACTATCTGGACCCATCAAAGTGAATAATCCAATAAGTGTTATCGGGCTTCTCCTCAGGTGCCTGTAGCTCTGTCCAGTCGTTGATGAAATCCACCAAAGCTTGAGACTTAATGGCAGTATGCGGTACATACTTCAGACCATGAGGCCCGAGCTCGATGGCCCATTTGGTGACTCGTCCTGTAGCCTCTCTATTCTGAATAATGTCTCCCAAGGGGGCAGAACTTACCACAGTGATAGGGTGACCTTGGAAGTACTGCTTCAACTTCCGGCTTGCCATGAACACCCCGTAAACAAGTTTCTGCCAATGAGGATATCTTTGTTTTGACTCGATGAGTACCTCACTGACATAATAAACCGGCCGTTGAACCGGATGTTCCTTACCAGCCTCCTTGCGCTCTACCACAATTGCCACACTGACGGCTCGTGAATTAGCAGCCACATATAACAGCAAAGGCTCTTTGTCAATGGGAGCCACAAGAACTGGCGGCTCAGATAACTGCCTCTTCAAATCCTCAAAAGCAGCATCACTCCAAACAAAGGTGTCTGCCTTCTTCATTAATTGGTACAGCGGTAGGGCCTTCTCACCTAACCGGCTTATGAACCGGCTTAAAGCGGCAACACGACCCACCAGTCGCTGAACATCATTAATACATGCCAGTTTAGCCAAAGAAGTGATTGCCTTAATCTTCTCCGGATTAGCCTCGATGCCCTTGTTTGAGACCGAGAATCCCAAAAGCTTGCCTGCAGGCACACCAAATACACACTTCTCTGGGTTAAGCATCATTTTGTAGACCCAGAGATTGTCAAAGGTTTCTCTAAGATTAGATATCAAGGTTTCCACCTCTCTGGATTTCACTACTATGTCATCCACATAGGCATGAACATTGCACCCAATCTGATTGTGGAGACAATTCTGTACACACCGTTGATAAGTTGCCTGGGCACTCTTGAGCCCAAAAGGCATAGACACATAGCAGAAGGCTCCAAACGGGGTGATGAAAGCCATCTTCTCCTGGTCCTTAACTGCCATCTTGATCTGATGATAACCAGAATAAGCATCCAAAAAGCTCAAACACGCACAACCTGCCTTATTTAAGTCCGTGTAATCCACACACATCCGCTAGGTGCCATTTTTCTTGAGTACGAGTACCGGGTTAGCCAACCACTCCAGGTGAAAAACTTTGACAATAAACCTAGCCGCCAAGAGCCGGGCGACCTCTTCTCCTATAGCTTTTCGTCGCTCTTCATTGAATCGCCGCAGAAACTGCCTGACCGGCTTATACTTCGGATCAATATTAAGAGTGTGCTCAGCGAGTCCTCTCGGTACACCTGATATGTCAGAAGGTTTCCATGCAAAGATGTCCCGGTTCTCATGGATGAACTCGATGAGTGCGCTTTCCTATTTAGGATCCAAGTTGGCATTGATGCTGAATTGCTTAGATGAATCGCCCGAAGCAAAATCAATAAGCTTAATCTCTGCAGCCGATTTAAACTTCATGGCCGGGTCATGCTCCGTAGTCGGCTTCTTGAGAGAAGTCATATCCGCCGGGTCAACGTTATCTTGATAAAATTTGAGCTCCTCTGCTGCACAGACAGACTCGGCGTAAGCCGCATCGCCTTCTTCACACTCCAGGGCCACCTTTCGGCTTCCATGCACAGTGATGGTACCCTTGTAACCCGGCATCTTGAGCTGTAGATAAACATAACACGGCCGTGCCATGAACTAGGCATAGGCCGGCCGCCCGAACAAAGCGTGATATGGACTCTTGATTTTGACCACTTCAAAAGTTAACTTTTCCGCCCTAGAATCATGCTCGTCTCCGAAGGCCACCTCTAGCTCAATCTTGCCCACAGGATACACCGACTTACCAGGCACCATTCCATGGAAGACGGTGTTGGAAGTCTTTAAATTCTTGTCAGTTAAGCCCATGCGCCGAAAGGTCTTTTAATAGAGGATGTTGATGCTGCTACCTCCATCCATGAGCACCTTAGTAAATTTATACCCACCAACCTGTGGTGCCACTACTAGGGCCAGTTGACCCGGATTATCAACCCGGGGAGGGTGATCCTCCCTGCTCCAGACAATAGGCTGTTCCGACCACCTCAAGTAACAAGGGACAGCCGGTTCAACAGAATTCACAGCCCTCTTATGAACTTTCTGATCACATTAACACAAACTTGTGGTGAATACGTGATACTGCCCACTGTTTAACTGTTTTGGATGGCTCTGATAACCCGACTGCTGTTGCTGCTGACCTCCTTGACCAGACTGCTGTTGATTATAACCACCCTGGTTTCCCTGAAAACCGGATCCTGAACCACCGCCCTGGCCATGAAAGCCGCCGGCTCCTGAGCCGCCGTTTGGGCCTTGATTGCCATCAAACGTATTAGAATTCTTGAAAGCTTTCATGATTGTGCAATCCTTCCATAAATGAGTCGCTGGTCGTTCCCGGGTGCCGTGTTTCGGGCAGGGCTCATTGAGTAGTTTCTCAAGAGACGGTCCTGACCCACCAAACTGGGGTGGCTTCCCTTTGCACTTCTGATTGTTACCCTGTACTTTGGCCACAAATTCCGGGTTACCGTCCGCCTTACACTTATTGCCTCCTTGACTTGCCGGGTTATGCTGCTGACCCTTTCCATTACCGTTCTTCTTTCCCTTCCCCGTCTTTTCATCATCAGACGCGGGGTCCTTGGTACTATCAGAATCGGCATACTTGACTAAAGCCGCCATCAGCGTCCCCATATCATTGCAATCATGCTTAAGGCGCCCCAGCTTCTGTCTCAGAGGCTCAAAGCAGCAATTCTTCTCCGGCATGAGAACTGCTGAGCCGGCATCCATCTTATCAGACGAATGTATTATATCTTTGACCCGACGCACCCAATGAGTCGTAGATTCACCTTCTTCCTGCTTATAATTTGTCAGATCCACAATTGACATAGACTGCTTGCAAGTATCCTTGAAGTTCTGGATGAAACGGGCCTTTAGCTCCGCCCATGAACTAATGGAGTTGGGTGGCAAACCCTTTAACCAAGAACGGGCCGTTCCGTCCAACATCATGGTGAAATATTTAGCCATCGCTTCATCACTAACCTCCAGCAGCTCCATAGCCATCTTGTAACTTTCAATCCACGTCCCAGGCTGTAAATTGGCCGTATAATTCGGCACCTTCCGAGGTCCCTTGAAATCCATGGGCAGACGTACATTACGTAGAGCCGATACCAGACAAGGAACTCCTCCGGTTCTAGTAGCAACTCCCGCCTCAACGGAAGTCGTTGGGTGAGCCGGTGAGTTCTGTTGGGCTGCTAGCTGAGCCGCTAGCTGAGCCGCCCGCTCGTCCTCCTGACGTATCCATTCCTGAACCGGGTTATACCCGCCGGGCTGGTTCCGGCGCTGAGCGTTACTTGACAAGGCCTCTGACTCCATGTGTCTACTGTAACTCGGGCTCCGATTTTGGCGAGGCGGGGCTAACCAGGGCGGAGGAGTCAAGTGAATCCTATCCCGGCTGTAGGAGTAGGTCTCTTGCTGAGCCAGGGCTGTTTGGACAAGTTCTCTGATCTTCCGGTTTCCACCGCTGTCGGATCATCCCCATCTATTGGGAGAGCTGCCAAACATGTTGATGCTGCGATTAAGTTCTCCATGGGGTTGGAGAAGTGGCCCTATGGTATTGGTACGTAATTGGGCGGTGCCATATTGCCGTGAGGAGGTGCCATCCCCTGAGGCTGGACTGGACCTCCCGCTCCGGATGTAATAAGCTGATTCGCACCTGGCGGGTTACTTGGGCCGACCCCGGGTGTAGCAAAGAGATTCCGAGGATCATAATTCTGAGGTAAACGGGACTGAGCTTTCTGATGTCTCCTCCTCATTACCTCATTAGATGCGCTTAAGCTCAACGTGAGCTGCAAGGCCTCTGCCTGAAGTTGCTGCGCCCGTACGTCCGAAGCCGCCCGCTCTGCTGCTAATCTAGCGTCCTCAGCTGCTAAGGTTTCCTTGACTCGGGCGATCTTGTCGCGAACCCGTGCCACCTCTGCCTCATGCTCAGATTGGTTCGCAGGGATGACTGTAATAGTTAACAAAGCCATAAGCTTATCCATGAGATCCATCAACACCTGAGCCGGTGAGCGCACGGGGCCTCCTGCCCCGGCTGCTCCTAACCCGTACGTTATCGCCGCTGAGGCCGTAGAATTTTGGCCGGGTTGAGTACCAGCCATGAAGACTCCTGCCTAGTTTGGCGACTCTGAGAGGTCCGGAATAGTGCTGCCATCGGAACAGCCCCCAAGCACACCATCTTGAACTTGATACAGCTAATCTGTTGATCCGACGGATGAATCACCGTCAGAGAGGACGGCCGGCTCATCATCACCTTCAGATCCTTCAGGAAGTTCACCTCCATGGATGCAACCCACAAAGGCACGCTTCACGACGGGTTGAGCTCGGGCGGGTTTCGCACGCCGAACCGTCTCGACGAGGTCGGTGCAGCTGTCCAGCTCAGGGCCCAGCTCACCAATCCGGCCGATGAAGACGTGAATTCCGCCAAAGGGGACCCGGTAGCCGTACTCAATTGAGCCGGTGTCGGGGCCCCAGCCTTCATCGTCGATGTAGAACTTGCCGCGACGACTCTTGGTCATCCGGCCAACTGCGTATCCCTTGAGCCCTTCGAAGCTGCCCTTCAAGAACTCAAATCCACCGTGCGTTGGCCCCACGATGGGCGCCAACTGTCGTGGAATTGTCACGGCAGATGTCCTCTTGCAAGGACTTGATCGTGGAGCCATCGCAACTAGGAAGCTTAAAGGGGTTCATCGGGACAAAGGACACGCGAGGTTTATACTAGTTCAGCCCCTTGTGGTGAAGGAAGGCCTATGTCTAGTTGGGTTGGAATTGCTTGAGGTTTCGATGACCAGGGAGCGAGATATGCTATGCCCGGTTCTCAATCTCTTGTTTCTTCTGTCCCTAAGCCGCCAGCGGGTCGTCCCCTTATATACACGAGTCGACGCCCTACGGCTTACAGAGTCCCAGCCGGCTCATAAACAGTGTTCGGCTCGGTGACTAGTTATTTCTACCTTACAATACAAGTTGCGCCCTCATGGCGGTTTATCACCATGGGCCCTAAATCGTCTGTGGGCCTTTAGACCCTTTACTGAACCGCCATCTTCACATCTTGGTCTTGGGCTTCAGATGGGCTTCTCTTTGCGTAACCCGGCCCCTCCTGGGCGGCTTACGTAAATAATTATATCCCCAACAGTAGCTATCTATAGGTTTTCTTCAGTCAACAGCTCTGTCTGGCGTACCCGCTGACAATTCTACCTTGGTTGTAGGCAAGTAGGCTGGTATGTTCATCTATTATCAGGAACTCCTCTTCACATCTAAATTTTGGCGGAACAACAATTCTACTGAGACCCTGGCATTAAAAGCAGTGCGGCAAAGACCGGCAAACAAATTTTGTCAGATAATAGAAATTTAGAATCATTGAGGGACATAATGCCACTCTGCTATCAAATGGAGCATAATTGCATCACAAAATATTTGAGCTAGCATGTCTTCTTTTCCCAATCAAATATATGCATTTCTTTTCTCAAAGCTAGTCTTTGCTCTAAAAATAACTTTATACTTTTTCTTTGCAGTTTGAATATGGTTAGCTTTTCAACTGCTTTATAGATTATGATGGTTCTATTCTATCTATGTACCTATGGGATACTGTTGGACTGAAAAGGTCAAGAGTCTTGGTGTTGCATAACAGCAGAGTATGATTAATTGTCAGTCTCACCTACAAATCTAGCTTGTGTAGGATATATTAATTCTGATACTCAGAGACCAAAATGTGATGCCTGAATAATACTATGAAAAGGATGGCCTAAATAAAATTTTGCTCATAAGATTGCATGCGTAGCAGATTGCTGATAGGAAATAAATTGCACTAAAAGGTTGAACAAATCCAACTTTATGGGAAGAGAGTGCAACAGTCATGAAGAGTGGAGTATATTATACCTAATATGTGCTGCCAAAGGTAACGCCTTCAAGATGAATTATCAAACTGATACTCAAGGTTGTATTATTGACGTGAAGTACCAATACATGGGAGCAATGAACATGGCGATAGTCACTACAAAAAAATACACTTCCGTGATTATACGTGTTTGTCACAGTAGGTCGCGTTTTTTGTCATGCAAGTACATCCATGACGATTTTATGACAGAATCAAGATAGTTATACATGTGTTGTCATAGAAGTGTTCCATGACATTACCAAAATTATCATCATGGAAGTGTCCACTTCCATGATGATAAATCGTGCGTCACAGAAGTGCTTTCGTCAAGGGTGACCGACACGCGGCATCCACCGTAACGGAACACCGTTAAGCTATAGGGTCCGGTTTAGGATCCGATAACCCGCTAACAGCCCGGACCAATGGGGATTTTCCACGTGTAAAATCATCATTGGCCGGAGGAAACACGTGTTGCCTCACCGTTGGGACAGATGTCATCCACTCATTGGACAGGAGGCGCCTATGATAGGTTGACACGTGGCATGTCCCAACTGTGGCCCATTCCGATGAAAAAGGCCGGCCCAGTAAAAATTAGCAGGCCGGCCCATATAAGGCCTACTTGTGTCAGGTCCATTTAAGCCCATGGCCCATACGAGATTTGCCAATTCAGCCCGTCAACAGCCCGTTAAAGATTTGACACCATTGCAGCCCATCGTCAGTTCGAGCCCGTTAACAGCCCCCTATATATTTGGGCTCAATATCGGCCCGATGAGATTTCGGCCTATTAATGGCCCATTCAGTGGATGGGCCAATATTCACGATGTACATCTTTCGGCCTTTTAGCGACCCATTTAAATGTTGGGCCAATTTCCGGCCCGGTGTGTCTTTCAGCCTGTTGACGGTCCATAAATCAGTTGGGCCATTTGTAGTGGACCTGAGTTTCGATCTTTTAGCGACCCATTTAAGTGTTGGTCCAATTTCCGGACCGGTGTTTCTTTCAGCCTGTTGATGGCCCATGCCATTCATGGTCCAATACGAACCCGGTTTCTCTTTCGCCTGCTAAAGGCCCATAACACAGTTGGGCCATTTACAATACGACATGACTTTCGTCCTCTTAGCGGCCCATGCTCTTCATGGTCCAGTACAAGCCCGCTGTCTCTTTCGGCCTGCTAAAGGCCCACAGTATAGTTGGGCCATATGTATCCCGAACTTAGTAACGGCCTGTTAACAGCCCGTGAAATCAATTGGGCCCACCTGTTGCCCGCTTCTATGTCGGCCTGTTAACGACCGGGGAGTTAAGAGGGACGACCATTAACTTTTGGCCTGGTAACGACCCATTAACTTAATGGGCCCACTAAAGTTCGTTCATATGTTTAGGCGAAATTAGATAATTTGAGCCCATTACGACGAGCAATTATGCACAGGACCAAAACCGATCAAGCAAAGGTACGACATACAGGGAAAAACGTTGCACATCCAGCATATATTACAGGAAATTACATCCACTGGGCAATCAAAGATTGATGCCAGTGCAAATAAATGAACAGAACCTAACGATCTACAACGTCACAATCTGCAACCTCAGCACGGATGACACCCATAAGCATGTGGGAAAGTTCTTGCTGCTTTGCTACACTGTCTCTGAAAACATTGATCAGTTGTTGTGTCGCACGACTCTGCACCTCTGATTCCTCCACCATTTCCATCATTCCTTCAGCCATTAATTGGTTCACAAACATACATTTTTTCTGTTGCATTCGAGACAGAGGATAGTGAACAGATTCAGATGGCGATTTTGGCAGGCTTGTATATTGATAGTGGAGAGTGTCTCGACCACTGCATCATAACATAAATTAGGAGGGGAACCAAACAGATTAATCATGAGTTATTGCCATATTACCTGTCCTAGATTTATTGGAAAGAAACAATGGGGTTGCCTTGCTGTTTTCAGAGTTTGTCTTCTTATCTTCAGCAGCCTGCACCAAATTAAGACACTAGCATTGCTATCATTGGCCAAGTCAGATAAAAGGAAAGAAAAATTGGCACAACGAACGTTTGGGCAACTAGCCAACACCAAATTAACACAATATGGCACAGCTATCATCAGCCAGGTAAGGTAATACGAAAGCAACATTGACACAATTAATGAATGGGCAACCAGAGCAGCACTACAATTCAGTAATGTGCATGATATGAGATAGTACACTCATGCAGCTCAGTATGCAAAACTACCAGGCAGTTTTCTTTACAAAAATCAACATTGGCGCCTTTAACATTTTGCTACAACTAATTTTAGATCAGATAAAGGTTGGATTCATGCCGATTAACAAAATACATGCTGATGTAAAAATATAGTGATATACAACAGGTACTTACATCAGTATTGGAGCACAGAGAATTTCCGCAAGATATTTTCCTCGAATACAATCCCAATGAAGGAAGTCTTCTATCATTTAACCTTATTTTCTAAAAGACAGATGGGTAAGAAACATGTAGAAAATATGATCAGAATGCTATAAAATTTCACGATGTGAGGATACACACACACTTCTTAGAATGGAGTTGACATTCTTTGCTGGACTGGAGCGGACTAGTTCTTTGGCCACTCGAATATGCTTATTATCAGTGGGAGTTGGGTTTCTCTATGCTGGATCAATATCTATGAAAAATGGAGTTGGTTTATTATCTCCTAGCGTTTGGATCTTTTGCAAAGACCTAGTTTGTAACCCTTCAGATTCTAACATAGCCGTCTTCCCCTTGCATGCCTTATATAGAAGAATGATGCTTCAATTATAAAACATGCTACAACAGAGATGGAATAGGTACTAAAGAATAGAAAGGCATGACATATTGACATGTATTCCCTCCATCCGGAAATAAATGGATGGGTCTAGGCATATTGCAGTTCTAGATACATCCAGTTTTATCCATTTCTGCGACATGTAATCCGGACGGAGGGAGTATGATGTAAGAGCTAGGGATATGACAGGACAACACAGTAAAAAAACACTAAAAACCCACTGCAGAACCAAAGTAATCAAACCCATTGATATGAGATAATACACTCATGCAGCTTAGGATGCAAGACTACCAGGCAATTTTCCTTACAAAAATCAACATGGTGGCCTTTAATCATACATTTTGCTACAACTAAATTTAGATCACATAAAGGTTGGATTCACGCCGATTAACAAAATACACGCTGATGTAAAAATATAGTGATATACAACAGGTACTTACATCTGCATTGGAGCACAGAGAATTCCTGCAAGAATCTTTCCTCACAGATGATACCAGTGCAGAAATTCTTCTATCTGTTAAGCTTATTTTCTAAAAGAGAGATGGGTAAGAAACATGTCGAAAATATGATCAGCACGCTGAAAGGATCGATATGGTTGACTAGAGGGGGGGGTGAATAGGCAACTAACAATTTTTAACTTTTTCTTTACCAAATTAAACTTTGCATCAAAGTAGGTTGTCTAGATATGCAACTAGGTGAGCAACCTATATGATGCAACAACACCAAACAAACACGCAAGCAATAGAAGTAACACTAAAGAGCTTGCACAAGTAAAGGTAAGAGATAACCAAGAGTGGACCCGGTGAAGACGATGATGTGTTACCGAAGTTCCCCTTTCGAGGGGAAGTACGTCTCCGTTAGAGCTGTGTGGAGGCACAATGCTCCCCAAGAAGCCACTAGGGCCACCGTATTCTCCTCACGCCATCACACAATGCGAGATGTCATGATTCCACTATTGCGGCCCTTGGAGGCGGCAACCGGACCTTTACAAACAAGGTTGGGGCAATCTCCACAACTTAATCGGAGGCTCCCAACAATACCAGGAAGCTTCACCAAAATGGACTATGGCTCCATGGTGACCTCAACCGTCTAGGGTGCTCAAACACCCAAGAGTAACAAGATCCGCTAGGGATAGGTGGGGGAATCAAATATCTCTTGGTGAAGTGTAGATCAGGGCCTTCTCAACCACTCCCGAGCAAATCAACAAGTTTGATTGTCTAGGGAGAGAGATCTGGCGAAAATGGAGCTTGGAGCATTAATGGAGCTTGAGGGGGAAGAGGTAGGTCAATGGGGAAGAAGGGGACCCCCTTTTATAGTGGGGGCAACAATCCAACCGTTACCCCACTAAATAGCCCCGCAGAGGGAGGTACTACCGCAGAGGGCAGCGGTACTACCACTGGACCCAGCAGTACTACCGCTCCCCCCTACGGTACTACCGCCCAGCAGAGAGGGCTAGAAGACAAAGGAGGGTCTGGCCCAGCACGGTACTGCCGGACAGGCCTAGAGCGGTACTGCCGCGGTGGCAGAGCGGTACTACCGCTCTTGAGCAGTACTACTGCACCTACAACCGTTGTAGGTGCCGCTCAACCTGACACGAGAAATGCCCCCTCGAGTCGAGGCGGTAGTGGCCCGGCACCGCAGCGGTACTCCTGCTGAGGACACACAAGCCGTACTACCGCTAGGCACCGCGGTACTACCGTCGGGGCTAAAGATAGCTCAAACTGCAAGGAAAGAGACCTCCGACGACGCGGGAATGCCCAGAGGGTGAGAAACGAAGGTGTACGTGATGATTCCACGCTAGCGAAACCAAAGCGGACCCCCTCTTGATAGTACGGTGACTCCTAAGAAACTAGTCGACAAACAAGAAACCAAAGAGCTACACCATCTTGAAAAACACTTCCGAGGGAAGAGAAAACGTCTCGAGCCAAAGGATGAATCTCTGAAATGCTCAACGCACAAGTTTAGTCCGCAAATATGTTGTCATCAATCACCAAAACTACATCGAGAGAGATATGCATTAACAATCTCCCCCTTTTGGTGGATTGATGACAACCAGGGATTTGCACAGGGAAAAGACATAAAAGTAAGGATACTTAGAACTACAAAATATAGACGGGCTCCCCCTGAATGTGTGCACCTAGTTAGTAGTGCCTTTGGAATGCAATACACACACATTCGGATCAACACTCCCCTTATATTTAATAGTCCAACAATTCTAAGCACAAGATATATGAGAGCAGGATATAAAGCATGATAAGCATGCAACTCATAAGATACTACAATACTGATTAGACATAGACAATAAGGTAAAGATAGGGTAGCATATGTCTCAGACCATATGTCTAGAACTTAGGTATCACTGGCACCAAACCAAACCAAACAAAACAAAGACAACGAGAAAACACAAGACACAAAGACACACTCGCAACACGGCAACAACACAAATCCCTAAACTCTCTCCCCCTTTGGCATCGAGACACCAAAAGGGCAAAGGGCGTTGCTATGGCTCCAGGTGATGGCAGGCTGAGGATCTCGAACATCACATCTCAGCGTGATCGTCTGCCCCTTCGTCGTCGGTCGGAAACTGCTCGGCGTCTGAATCGGTCCAAGGGAAATGCTGGTGAATCCATTCCTCCTCTTCAGTGATCTGGCCCTTAGAACCGCTGGCAACGGTCGCACCCAGGTGACGCATGAGCTCCTTGTGATGCACCCTGGCCTGCTTCTCAGCCACATGAGTCATGTACTGACCAT
Source organism: Triticum aestivum (assembly GCF_018294505.1). Taxonomy (NCBI): domain Eukaryota; kingdom Viridiplantae; phylum Streptophyta; class Magnoliopsida; order Poales; family Poaceae; genus Triticum; species Triticum aestivum. The sequence continues at coordinate 132,265,936 of NC_057812.1, read as the reverse complement.
GAGACTTCATGCAGAAAAGCTTCTTCATCTTGTGTTTAAGCTTCTTTGCCCAAGAAGGTTCTGCACTAGAGGGCCCAAAGTCCTCCTCGTGATCATCGGCCGCAGCCCCACCCTCGATCTCCATGTCAGCAGCAGTAGATGGCTCAGCGGTAGTAGATGGACCCCCGATTTTAGGCGTTGGGGTGCCCCAATTGTCCTTCTTCCTCAGACGCTTGATCTCATGAGAAACCAATTCTCCAGTCTCCAACATCACTCTGGGATAGACACGTGCCCAGGCCTTCTCAATGAGCCTCATGATGAATGGACCATATATCGGGCACTTGCGCTCAGAAATGGCAGAGAGAAGTTCAGACCACATAACATGAGAAATGTCCAGGCTCTCTCCAGTGTTTTCTTCCTTCTCATGCTGGCAGAAAATAAGCATGTCCACGAGATAGGAGTGGACCATATCCAGATTCCCTATGCGAGGGAAGAGAGTCTCACGGAAGACACGATGAAGGATGTCCAGATAGGCAGACAGCTCATAGATTTCCTTCTTAGTCACTGGGTTAACCTTCATAGTACAGTAGGGCCAAAGGGCTTGCCTGTGAGTGGATGTAGCATTGCGGTGAGGGCGGAAGCCGACTAGAGTCTCAAGCCCGTGATCTTCCACATCAAGTAACTCCATGAAGGCCTGCCACTTGACAGAAAGCAACTTGCCATTGGTCATCCAAGTCAGAGTCCTGTCGGCATTAGTTCCAAGATGAATGGTAGCAAAGAATTGAGCCACCAAATCTGCATCAAAATCCTTGTTGAACTGCATGATCCTGAGAATGTTCAGCTGAGAACACATCTGAAGGGCTCCGCCAAAGTACTCAGGGTCCTTCTCCATAGCATCCGTGTCGATGGAGTGTACATCAACATAGAGATTCTTCTTGTCCTTGATCACATCAAAATAAATGGCAAACTGAAAGCGGTTCCAGAATGGGCGGTTGACCAAAGTGGGATCTTGGTCTACCTCATAGGGGTTGTGGCGACGCTTTACCCAAAACTCCTTGGAAGTCATCTTAGTCATAGTCTTTCCCTTTGGCTTGTTGGCGGATCTCTTCGACTGCTGAGGTGGTGGTGGAGCACTTGAGGTTGCGCCTGCTGGTGGCGATTGAGTACTAGAGGAACCACCTGCTGGCTCAGAGGTGCGGTAGCGCTTTGACGTTGCACGCCCGGGGTTGACACGACGGACCTGCTGCTCAGGATGATCATCACCTGGAACCAAACACACGACCAGAAGAAACACACGAAAGAAAGAGCATAAGCCACCAAACAAAACAACAAGGATCAAAGCGTGGTAGGAAAAAGAAGGAACTGGGCATACAGCGGTAGTACTACGACCAACCAGCGGCAGTACCGCCCCAGTGGTAGTATGGTGAAACAAGAGCAGTAGTACCGCACCATATGGGGAACGGCGGTTCTTCACTACCGTGGTCAGATCCGGCACTACCGGAGATGCCAAATTCGAAAATAAGCCTACCAATCCACAGAGCCTAGAAGCCATCTCCATCCTACTCAAGCCTTGCCTTAGCCAAAAGACAAGAAGAACAATGCCTATTGCCCCTAAAAACTAGATGCAAGATCTAGGCAAAGAGAGAACGAGAACGGGGGCAATACTGGCATCCATGTCAAGAGGACGAGGTGGGGATCGACTCAACCGGAGGAAATGGAGAGGGACAACACGAAAACGGCGGCCGGCCGGGCCCCTCCTGTGGCGAGAGGTTGCAGGAGCAACGAAGAAGACGAGTGGGTGCGAATGGGTATGGGGGAGAAGCAACTCCCCCTGCCCCGAATTAACCCCCAGTCACCCGCCCCGCAGCGGTAGTACCGTTGGGTGGGCGGTAGTACCGCTTGACGCTTGTCAGCGGTAGTACCGCTCACGCAGTGGTAGTACTGCTCTGCCGCAAAAAGATCCGACCAAACCGGGCAGAACACACGAGCGGAAACCGAGACAAAATGAAAAGACACACACACACAAAACCGACAAGAAGAAAGAAGATACACACCTCTCCAAGAGAGGATGATGGCCGAGGCCACCTATGTTTGAGTTTAGAGGTATGGCGCCACGAATATTTTAACCTTGGGCCCATGACCAACACCCATCTTTGAAGCACAAGTACCATAAAGAAATGGCTAATGTGAAAGAGTTTGGTTAGTTTATGCATTATGGGGGGAGGGAAAGTTCATTGAGAGAACAACACTCCCCCTATGTCCATGCCTACACCTAAACTAGACAACAAGTTGAGTGAGGTGGGGTGTGCAAGGGTTCAAATCACATTGCTCGAATCAATGATATTTAGCTCATGCCTTAACTCGCGAAATCTTGCTTCATCCAAAGGCTTCGTGAAGATATCTGCAAGGTTATCATGAGTGTTGACATAGTTGAGCTCGATCTCCCCTCACCTAATGTGATCCCGGATGAAGTGATACCTAATCTCAATATGCTTTGTCTTGAAGTGTTGCACCGGGTTGAGGGAAATCTTGATGGCACTTTCATTGTCACACCAAAGAGGCACTTTTTCACAAGTGACATCGTAATCCTTTAAAGTTTGCCTCATCCATAAAAGTTGTGCACAACAACTACCGGCAGCCACATACTCTGCTTCCGTGGATGAGAGAGACACACAACTTTGCTTCTTGGAAGACCAACTTACCAACGAGCAACCAAGAAATTGGCACCCTCCGGAAGTGGACTTCCTATCCACTTTGTCTCCCGCCCAATACGAGTCCGAATAACCTACAAGCTTGAAATTTGCTCCTCTTGGGTACCATAAGCCAAAGTTTGGGGTATGAGCCAAATATCGAAAGATTCGTTTGACCGCCACATAATGAATTTCCTTAGGTGCGGCTTGAAATCATGCACAAATTCCCACACTCAACATGATATCCGGTCTATATGCACAAAGGTAAAGCAAGGAGCCAATCATGGAGCGATATAACTTTTGATCCACCACTTTACCATTGGGATCAATGTCAAGTTGGCACTTGGTGGGCATGGGAGTGGACGCCGGCTTGACATCACTTAGCTTGAATCTCTTAAGCATGTCTTGAGTGTATTTGGCTTGGTTGATGAAAGTTCCTTCTCTCCTTTGCTTCACTTCGAACCCGAGAAAGAACTTCAACTCTCCCATGGAAGACATCTCGAACTTTGAGGTCATGAGAGCGACAAATTCCTCATTGAAAGCTTTGTTAGGGGAACCAAAGATAATATCATCAACATATAATTGGCACATAAACAACTCCCCTTTGACCTTCTTAGTAAAAAGAGTGGGGTCGATTAGCCGAACTTCAGAACCACGGTCTTGTAACAACTCGGTAAGGTGGTCATACCACACACGTGGGGCTTGTTTAAGGCCACAGAGTGCCTTATCGAGTTGATACACATGATCGGGAAAGTAGGGATCCTCGAACCCGGGGGGTTGCTTGACATAAACCAATTCATTAATCGGACCATTAAGAAAAGCACTCTTCACATCCATTTGTTGTAACTTAAAGTTATGATGAGAAGCATATGCAATCAACATGCGAATGGATTCAAGACGAGCAACGGGAGCAAAGGTTTCACCGTAGTCGATACCCTCGACTTGGGAGTACCCTTGTGCTACCAAACGAGCCTTGTTGCGAATGATAATCCCATGAGCATCTTGCTTGTTCTTAAATATCCACTTGGTTCCAATGACATTGTGGTTCACCGTTGGCCTTGGAACCAATCTCCACACTTTGTTGCGCTCGAAGTTGTTGAGTTCTTCATGCATGGCATTGAGCCAATCCGGATCTTCCAGCGCCTCATAGACCTTGTGGGGTTCGACACAAGAGACAAACTCGTGATGTTCACAATAGTTTGCTAATTGTCTATGAGTGCTTACCCCCTTTCTTAAGCTTCCAAGCACATTCGTCATGAGATGATCCTTGGTGGAGAGCTTGGAAGCAACCTTGGCGGCACGACGCTCCAATTCCTCCTCGGGGGTGAGACGAGGAGTGGTCACTTGATCATCTTGAGCGTCGTCTTGAGCTTGTTCTTGATCTTGTGGAACTTGATCTTGAACTTGCTCGGAGGAGGGAGCTTGACCTTGGGCATCACATGATGTTACAACACCATCTTGAGATTGATCTTGCCCTTGGTCTTGTTCTTGAGGTTGAGGGCCCTCACTTTGTTCTTCGGAAGCGTGTGGGTCTTAGGTTGGTGAAGGTTCCACTTGAGTAGAACATTGTCCTTCTCCTTCGGCCATAAGGGGTTCCTCAATGGGTAGGATATGACCAATACCCATTCTTCTTATGGCTTGGGGAGGAATTTCATCACCTACATCACAAGTACCACTTTGCTCCACTTGGGAGCCGTTATTCTCATCAAACTCCATGTTACACGTTTCCTCAATAAGTCCTGTGGACTTATTGAGAACACGGTAAGCATGAGAGTTTGTAGCATAACCAACAAATATGCCCTCATAAGCTCTAGCCTCAAATTTAGACAAACAGACACCTTTCTTGAGAATGAAACACTTACACCCGAACACCGGAAGTACTTGAGGTTTGGTTTGTTATCGGTGAGTATCTCATATGGAGTCTTGTTCAAGCCTTTGCGGAGGTAGAGCCGATTAGATGGATGGCACGCGGTGTTGATGGCTTCGGCCCAAAAGTTGGGAGACTTGAACTCCGCCATCATGGTCCTTGCCGCATCCATCAACGTCCGGTTCTTCCTCTCTGCTACACCATTTTGTTGAGGGGTATAAGGTGCGGAATATTGATGCTTGATTCCCTCATCACTCAAAGACTCATCCAAGGTGCAGTTCTTGAACTCGGAGCCATTGTCACTTCTTATTGTCAAGATCTTTGCATTGTGTTGTCGTTGAGTTTCATTTGCAAAGTCGATGATGGTTTGTTGGGTCTCTCTCTTCCTCTTGAAGAAATATACCCAAGTGTATCTTGAATAGTCATCTACAATCACCAAGCAATACTTTCTACCACCAAGACTATCAAAGGATGGAGGTCCAAAGAGATCCAAGTGAAGGAGCTCCAAAGGCCTCTTCGAGTAGATGATAGTCGTGGGAGGGTGAGCCTTCTCATGTAGCTTTCCTTCGATGCAAGCACTGCAAGCACGATATTTGGCAAAACTAACATTTGTTAGTCCACGAACATGGTCCCCCTTGAGAAGACTTTGCAAAGATCTCATATTGACATGGGCTAAACGATGATGCCAAAGCCATCCCACGTCAACTTCCATTAGGCATGTCGAGGTCTTAGTGGGTCGCTTCGAAAAGTTAATCACATAGAGACCGTTCTCGACATGCCCAACAAAGGCTACTTTAAGAGTCTTGCTCCACAAGAGGGCCACAGAATCAATATCAACGAAAGTGGCAAAGCCCATGAGTGCTAGTTGACGAACATAAAGTAAATTGTATGCAAGGGACTCAACAAGCATGACCTTCTCGATCGTAAGATCATGAGAAATGACAACTTTGCCGAGTCCCAATACCTTAGAAGACGAGGCATCACCCCACTCAACATTGGTGGGCATGGATGGAATCTTTTGCACGTCCACCACCAAGTCCTTGCTTCCGGTCATATGATTAGTAGCTCCACTATCGAGCAACCATGATCCCCCACCGGAAGCAAACACCTACAAGAGATCAATGCTTGGTTTGAGGTACCCATTTTGTAATGGGTCCTTTGATGTTAGTAACAAGGGTCTTAGGAACCCAAATAGACCATTCAATGTACTCATAAGGAGAACCAACAAATTTGGCATAAACATGCCCATCTCTAGCGCGGCACAACACATAAGAAGGGTTAAAGTCGCCGGCTTTGTTGGGAAGGGGAGCATTTCCCTTCTTGGCATCACTACCCTTCATGGAGTTTTTCTTCTTCTCCTTAGTAGCAACCTCACACTCCTTCACAAAGGTTTGCTTGAGAGGAGGAGGTCGTTTGGCCTTGTCATTCTTCTTCTCGTTCTTGGACTTGGGCATGTACCCAATCCCTTCCTTGGCCACAACTCCCTTTTGGGTGGTCAAGAGGTTGTTGAGGCTCTTCTCGCCTTGTATGCAAGACATAAGACCTTTCTCAAGTTGCACCTTTAGCTTAGCATTCTCCTCAATAAGATGCACATGCTCACAACATGGGTTAGTAGCATTTGCATTATCAATTAACATCATACGAGGAAAGGTGGCTTTCTCCTTGGTTAGCTTTACTTGGAGTTGATCATGAGACACTTTAAGGCTAGCATGAGCACCCTTCAAGACCTTGTGAGCCTTGTCAAGTAGATCAAACTCCTCTTTGAGTCTAGCAAGATCAACCCCAAGTTTGGCCTTCTCGGAGTTTAGCACACGAGAAACAACGAGAGCATGATCAAGATATTTCTTTAACTTAGCATGATCATCATTGTGTGACTCCTCAAGGGCCAAACGAAGACCACGCTCTTCCTCAAGAGCATTGGAAAGATCCGAAATCTCATTGGCATAGTCACGACTATGCTCCTCCATCTTGGAGATGGTATCTTCATGAGACTCGATCACGTCATTGGCTTCACCAAGTTATTCCAAGAGAGCAACAAAATGCTTCTTGGATTTACCCTTGAGTTTACCCATAAAGGACTCAAACTCATTTTCTTCCACATTAGATCCCTCACATTCATCAATGCAATCTGTTAAGGAAGGATTATTAATGCTGGTAGTTTTGATGTTGGGAGTTACCTTGTTGGTGGCTTTAGCTATGAGGCACTTGGCGGTGATGTTCTCATTGGGTGAGTCGAAGAGAGATATTCGTGGAGTTTTTGCAATGGCAACGGAGGCCATGGCAACCGACTCACCATCTTCTTCATCATCATCATCCTCATGGTACTCTTCTTGAACCACCAATGCCTTGTGAGGGGTTTTCTTGATGAAGTTGCTCTTGTTGGGGAAAGACTTGGCTTTGTCCTTTCGAATGAGCTTGCCACCATTGTCTTCCCTCTTCTCATACGGGCACTCCACAACAAAATGACTCACATTGCAACAATTGTAGCAAGTCCTTACATGTTGCTTGCTCTTCATGCCACTTGAGTTGTTGTTGTTGTTGAAGTTTGGCCTTGAGTTTTTCTTACTCCAAAATTGCCTTGAAGCAAGTGCCATGTGTTCATGATATGCATACTTTGTATCTTCGGGGTTGCTTTCCTCTTCTTCCTCCTCTTCTTCTTCAACGCAAACCTTGGCCTTCAATGCAAGGTTGGGCTTCTTTGCCCTTTGAGAACGAAGCACCGCATTGTCGGCGGTATTGTCCAAGATGTTCATAGCCACAAACTCATCCAACACTTCACTTGAGGTCAAAGTGTGGAAGTCCGGACTTTGACGAATGACGGAGGACATGGCCTTGTGGTAAGGCATCATTGCCATGAGGAATTTGCGCTTGATCCAATTGTCATCCGTGTCCTTGCTCCCGTGATCTCGGAGTGAGACCGCGAGTTTGGTTACTCTCCGATAAACCTCACGAGGTTCTTCATCTTCTTTCATTGCAAACTCATCGGCTTCATCTTGCACTACTTCATAGTTGGAGCGTTGAATGCTTGCGCTTCCCCGGTAGAGAGAGACAACACAAAGCCATGCATCTTTGGCCAAGGCGAAGGGTCGAAGATGAGGTAGATCTTCGGGTGGAATTGCATCTTGAATGATGAAGAGAGCATTCTCATTGAATTGATTATCCGCGGCTTCTCGAGGAGTGAAGTTGCTTGGATCATGCGAATGGAAACCTTCTTCAATGATTCTCCAAAGATTAGTGTTCACATGATTTAAATCACACTTAAAGCGATAAACCCAAGAATCAAGGTCCTCATTTTTCACAATCTTAGGGGGAGGACCGACATGATTCAAATGAGCGGAAGGAACCGGTCCACCATAAACAAGTGGTGGTTCCACATGAGCAAACATGCCGGTGCCATTTTTACCACTAGAAGAAGGAGCCTTTTCACTACTAGCTTCCCCCTTGTTGGAGATAGCATCCGTCACCTTGTCAGTGGGATCACCCACTTTCAACGGTGCGGTGGATAGTTTAAGCCCTTCAATGAATTTATTAAACATGCTTTCAACCTCGGCCATCATGGAGGTTTTCAATGTCTCCAAGGCCACATTGAACTCCTCACGAGAGACCGAGGTTCCCCCATCGTCCATAGACGAGATTAGATTCACACCGGAGTGTTACTCCACACCGTCTACAGTATCAACCATACTCTTCAGACGACAAAGTCCTTAGTAAAGAGACGAGGCTCTGATACCAATTGAAAGGATCGATATGGTTGACTAGAGGGGGGTGAATAGGCAACTAACAATTTTTAACTTTTCTTTACCAAATTAAACTTTGCATCAAAGTAGGTTGTCTAGATATGCAACTAGGTGAGCAACCTATATGATGAAACAACACCGAACAAACACGCAAGCAATAGAAGTAACACTAAAGAGCTTGCACAAGTAAAGGTAAGAGATAACCAAGAGTGGACCCGGTGAAGCGAGGATGTGTTACCGAAGTTCCTTCCTTTCGAGGGGAAGTACGTCTCCGTTAGAGCGGTGTGGAGGCACAATGCTCCCCAAGAAGCCACTAGGGCCACCATATTCTCCAAACGCCCTCACACAATGCAAGATGCCGTGATTCCACTATTGGTGCCATTGGAGGCGGCAACCGGACCTTTACAAACAAGGTTGGGGCAATCTCCACAACTTAATCGGAGGCTCCCAACAATACCACGAAGCTTCACCACAATGGACTATGGCTCCGTGGTGACCTCAACTGTCTAGGGTGCTCAAACACCCAAGAGTAACAAGATCTGCTAGGGATAGGTGGGGGAATCAAATATCTCTTGGTGGAAGTGTAGATCGGGGCCTTCTCAACCACTCCCGAGCAAATCAACAAGTTTGATTGGCTAGGGAGAGAGATCGGGCAAAAATGGAGCTTGGAGCATTAATGGAGCTTGAGGGGGAAGAGGTAGGTCAACAGGGAAGAAGGGGACCCCCTTTTATAGTGGTGGCAACAATCCAACCGTTACCCCACTAAACAGCCCTGCAGAGGGCGGTACTACCGCAGAGGGCAGCGGTACTACCGCTCCCCCCTACGGTACTACCACCCAGCAGAGAGGGCTAGAAAACAGAGGAGGGACTGGCCCAGCGCGGTACTGCCGGACGGGCCTAGAACGGTATTACCGCTCTTGAGCGGTACTACTGCACCTACATCTGCTGTAGGTGCCGCTCAACCCGACACGAGAAATGCCCCCCTCGAGTCGAGGCGGTAGTGGCCCGATACCGCAGCGGTACTGCCGCTAAGGACACACAAGCGGTACTACCGCTAGGCACCGCGGTACTACCGCTGGGGCTAAAGACTGCTCAAACTGCAAGGAAAGAGACCTCCGACGACGCGGGAATGCCCAGAGGGTGAGAACCGAAGGTGTACGTGATGATTCCACCCTAGCCAAACCAAAGCGGACCCATTCTTGATAGTACGGTGACTCCTAAGAAACTAGTCCACCAACAAGAAACCAAAGAGCTACACCGTCTTGAAAAACACTTATGAGGGGAGAGAAAACGTCTCGAGCCAAATGATGAATCTCTGAAACGCTCAACGCACAAGGTTAGTCCGCAAATATGTTGTCATCAATCACCAAAACTACATCGAGAGAGATATGACTTAACACATGCTATACAATTTCATGATGCAAGGATACGCACACGCTTCTTAGAATGGAGTTGACATATTTTTGCTAGACTGGAGCAGACTAGTTCTTTGTCCACTGAAATCTGCTTATTATCAGTAGGAGTTGGGTTTCTCTGTGCTGGAGCAGTATCTATAAAAAACGGGAGTTCGTTTATTATCTCCTGGTATTTGGATCTTTTGCAAAGACCTAGTTTGTAACCCTTCAGATTCTCACATAGTCGTCTTCCCCTTGCATGCCTTGTATAGAAGAATGGTGCTTCAATTATAAAACATGCTACAACAGAGAGATGGAATATGTACTGAAGAATAGAAAGGCATGACATATTGACATGTATTCCCTCCATCCGTAAAAAAATGGATGGGTCCAGGCATATTTCGGTTCTAGATACATCCTTTTTATCCATTTCGGCAACATGTAATCTGGAGGGAGGGAGTATGGTGTAAGAGCTAGGGATACGACAGGACAACACAGTAAAAAACACTAGTTGAATGTAAAACTGTATGCTAGCGGAATACGTACATAAAAAACTAAGGCAACATACACGTGTATGATTGGGAAACTAAGATGGCATTGCAACAGAGCACTAGAACATCACTTCAATGTAAAAAAACATGGTATGGTAGATAGATGAAGTACTGATACATCCATTTTGTAGCTTTTATATCGATATTTATTGCATTATGGGCTGCTATTACACATTATGTCACAATACTTATGCCTATTCTCTCTTATTTTACAAGGTTTACATGAAGAGGGAGAATGCCGATAGTTGGGATTCTGGGCTGGAAAAGGAGCAAATATTAGAGACCCATTCTGCATAGCTCCAAAAGTCCTGAAACTTCACGGAAGCTATTTCTAGAATATATAAAAAATACTGAGCGCAAGAAGTTCCAGAGGGGGGCCACACCCTGGCCACAAGGGTGGGGGCGCGCCCCCTGCCTCGTGGGCCCCCTGGTGGCCCTCCGATGCCCATCTTCTGCTATATGGAGTCTTTCATCGAGGAAAAAAATCATAAGCAAGCTTTCAGGACGAGACTCCACCGCCACGAGGCGGAACCTTGGCGGAACCAATCTAGGGCTCCGGCGGAGCTGTTCTGCTGGGGGAAACTTCCCTCCGGCAGGGGGAAATCATCACCATCGTCATCACCAACGATCCTCTCATTGGGAGGGGGTCAATCTCCATCAACATATTCACCAACACCATCTCATCTCAAACCCTAGTTCATCTCTTGTATCCAATCTTTGTATCCAAACCTCATATTGGTACCTGTGGGTTGCTAGTAGTGTTGATTACTCCTTGTAGTTGATGCTAGTTGGTTTACTTGGTGGAAGATCATATGTTCAGATCCATTATGCATATTAATACCCCTATGATTATGAACATGAATATGCTTTGTGAGTAGTTACGTTTGTTCCTGAGGACATGGGAGAAGTCTTGCTATTAGTAGTGATGTGAATTTGGTATTCGTTCGATATTTTGATGAGATGTATGTTGTCATCCCTCTAGTGGTGTCATGTGAATTTTATCCTATGCATCTTGTTCATCGTGATCATAATTATATATATAATTTTTGGCCTCGCGGAGAAAGCATCGCTCAAGCTTGGGGGAGGCTTAAGTCAATGTTATATTCATGCCCCAATCATGTGCTCTCAAGAGAAATGATTATTCAAAAATTTTATGCTCGGCTTTCTGACAACAATCGCTCCATGCTCGATACTTCTTGTACTAGTTCCATTATGATGAAGACTATTGAATTCAAATGGAATTTATTGGAGAGAATTAAACGCAACTATGAAGATTGGGATCTCGACGAAGGTAAGGAGTCAGGTATAACACCTAAGTTTGATTGCGTTAAATCTTTTATGGATACCGATGTTTCCGTAAATTTAGCACTAAATATGGACTTGACTTTGAGATAGTAGCTTCTTTCTATGAATCTTTTGCTACTCATGTTGATCTCCCTAAGGAGAAGTGGTTTAAATATAATCCTCCCATAGAAGTAAAAGTAGTTGAACCTATTAAAGTTGAAGAAAAGACTATCACCTATAATGATCCTGTTGTTCCTATTGCTTATGTTGAGAAACTGCCTTTTCCTGTTAGAATAAAGAGTCATGCTAAGGCTTCAACTGTGGTCAACAAAAGTAATATTAAGACACCTAAACCCCCTGAGCAAATTAAAGTTGAACCTAAAATTGCTATGGTTAAAGATCTCTTGGCCGATAATATTGATGGGCATGTTATTTACTTCTGTGGTGAAACTGCTAGAATTGCTAGACCTGATGCTAAAGATAAAAATAGACCCATGGTAGGCATGCCTGTTATTTCTGTTAAAATAGGAGATCATTGTTATCATGGATTATGTGATATGGGTGCTAGTGCTAGTGCAATACCTATTTCCTTATACAAAGAAATTATGCATGATATTGCACCAACTGAGATAGAAGGTATTGATGTTACCATTAAGCTTGCCAATAGAGATATTATTTTACCAGTTGGGATTGTTAGAGATGTTGAAGTCTTGTATGGGAAGGTTAAATATCCTACTGATTTTCTTGTTCTTGGTTCCCCACAAGATAGCTTTTGTCCCATTATATTTGGTAGACCCTTCTTGAATACTGTCAATGCTAAGATAGACTGCAATAATGATATTGTTTCTGTTGGTTTAGGGGATATGTCTCATGAGTTTAATTTTGCTAAATTTCGTAGACAACCCCATGATAAAGAATTGCCTAGTAAAGATGAAATTATTGGTCTTGCTTCTATTGCCATGCCTCCTACTGATCCATTGGAACAATACTTGCTAGACCATGAAAACGATATGTTCATGAATGAAAGAAGGGAAATATATGAAGTATTCTTTAAACAGGGACCTATTCTGAAACACAACTTGCATGTTGAAATCCTAGGGGATCCTCCTCCACCCGAGGGTGATCCCGTGTTTGAGCTTAAACCATTACCTGATACTCTTAAACATGCTTATCTTGATGAAAAGAAAATATATCATGTTATTATTAGTGCTAAGCTTTCAGAGAAGGAGGAAGAGAAATTATTGAAAACTCTGAAGAAGCACCGTGCTGCTATTGGATATACTCTTGATGATCTTAAGGGCATTAGTCCCACTCTATGTCAACACAAAATAAATTTGGAGGAAGAAGCCAACCCAGTTATTGATCACCAACGACGACTGAATCCTAAGATGAAAGAAGTGGTAAGAAAGGAAATATTAAAGCTCCTTGAGGTAGGTATAATTTATCCCGTTGCTGATAGTCAGTGGGTAAGTCATGTCCATTGTGTCCCTAAGAAGGGAGGTATTACCGTTGTTCCTAATGATAAAGATGAATTGATCCCGCAAAGAATTATTACAGGTTATAGGATGGTAATTGATTTCCGCAAATTAAATAAGGCTACTAAAAAGATCATTACCCTTTGCCTTTTATTGATCAAATGCTAGAAAGATTATCCAAACATACACATTTTTGCTTTCTAGATGGTTACTCTGGCTTCTCTCAAATACCCGTGTCAGCCGATGATCAATCAAAGACCACTTTTACTTGCCCTTTCGGTACTTTTGCTTATAGACGTATGCCTTTTGGTTTATGTAATGCACCTGCTACCTTTCAAAGATGCATGATGGCTATATTCTCTGACTTATGTGAAAAGATATGTGAGGTTTTCATGGATGATTTCTCCGTTTATGGATCCTCTTTTGATGATTGCTTAAGCAACCTTGATCGAGTTTTGCAGAGATGTGAAGAAACTAATCTTGTCTTGAATTGGGAGAAATGCCACTTTATGGTTAATGAAGGTATTGTCTTGGGGCATAAAATTTCTGAAAGAGGTATTGAAGTTGATAAAGCTAAAGTTGATGCTATTGAAAAGATGTCATGCCCTAAGGACATTAAAGGTATAAGAAGCTTCCTTGGTCACGCCAGTTTTTATAGGAGGTTCATTAAGGACTTCTCAAAAATTTCTCGGCCGCTGACTAACCTACTACAAAAGGATATTCCTTTTGTCTTTGATGATGATTGTGTAGAAGCATTTGAAATACTTAAGAAAGCATTAATTTTTGCACCTATTGTTCAGCCACCTGATTGGAATTTACCCTTTGAAATTATGTGTGATGCTAGTGATTATGTTGTGGGTGTTTTTCTAGGGCAAAGAGTTGATAAGAAATTAAATGTTATTCAATATGCTAGTAAAACTCTAGACAATGCCCAGAGAAATTATGCTACCACTGAAAAGGAATTCTTAGCAGTTGTATTTGCTTGTGATAAGTTCAGACCTTATATTATTGATTCTAAAGTAACTATTCACACTAATCATGCTGCTATTAAATATCTTATGGAAAAGAAAGATGCTAAACCTAGACTTATTAGATGGGTTCTCTTGCTACAAGAATTTGATTTGCATATTATTGATAGAAAGGGAGCTGAGAACCCCGTTGCAGACAACTTGTCTAGGTTAGAAAATGTTCTTGATGACCCACTACCTATTGATGATAGCTTTCCTGATGAACAATTAAATGTCATAAATGCTTCTCGTACTGCTCCATGGTATGCTGATTATGATAATTATATTGTTGCTAAATTTATACCACCTAGTTTCACATACAACAAAAGAAAAGGTTCTTCTATGATTTGAGACATTACTTTTGGGATGACCCACATCTTTATAAAGAAGGAGTGGATGGTATTATTAGACGTTGTGTACCTGAGCATGAACATCAACAGATCATACGCAAGTGTCACTCCGAAGCATATGGAGGACACCATGCTGGAGATAGAACTGCACATAAAGTATTGCAATCCGGTTTTTATTGTCCTACTCTCTTCAAGGATGCCTGTAAGTTTGTCTTGTCTTGTGATGAATGTCAAAGAATTGGTAATATTAGTAGACGTCAAGAAATGCCTATGAATTATTCACTTGTTATTGAACCATTTGATGTTTGGGGCTTTGATTATATGGGACCTTTTCCTTCCTCTAATGGGTATACACACATTTTAGTTGATGTTGATTACGTCACTAAGTGGGTAGAAGCTATTTCAACTAGTAGTGTGATACGTCTCCGTCGTATCTACTTTCCCAAACACTTTTGCCCTTGTTTTGGACTCTAACTTGCATGATTTGAATGGAAGTAACCCGGACTGACACTGTTTTCGGAATGACCTGAAACTCCACGGAGATTATTTTTGGAAACAATAAAAAAATACTGGCGAAGAATCAAGGCCAGGGGGCCCACACCCTAGCCACAAGGGTGGGGGCGCGCCTGCCCCCCTGGGTACGCCCCCTACCTCGTGGGCCCCCTGGAGCTCCACCGACCTCAACTCCAACTCCATATATTCGTGTTCGGGGAGAAAAAAATAAAGGAGAAGGATTCATCGCGTTTTACGATACGGAGCCGCCGCCAAGCCCTAAACTCTCTCGGGAGGGCTGATCTGGAGTCCGTTCGGGGCTCCGGAGAGGGGAATCCGTCGCCGTCGTCATCATCAACCATCCTCTATCATCAATTTCATGATGCTCAGTGCCGTGCGTGAGTAATTCCATCGTAGGCTTGCTGGACGGTGTTGGATTGGATGAGATTTATCATGTAATCGAGTTAGTTTTGTTAGGGTTTGATCCCTAGTATCCACTATGTTCTGAGATTGATGTTGCTATGACTTTGCTATGCTTAATGCTTGTCACTAGGGCCCGAGTGCCATGATTTCAGATCTAAACCTATTATGTTTTCATGAATATATGTGAGTTCTTTATCCTATCTTGCAAGTCTATAGTCACCTACTATGTGTTATGATCCAGCAACCCCGAAGTGACAATAATCGGGACCACTCCCGACGATGACCGTAGTTTGAGGAGTTCATGTATTCACTATGTGTTAATGCTTTGGTCTGGTACTCTATTAAAAGGAGGCCTTAATATCCCTTAGTTTCCACTAGAACCCCGCTGCCACGGGAGGGTAGGACAAAAGATGTCATGCAAGTTCTTTTCCATAAGCATGTATGACTATATTCGGAATACATGCCTACATTACATTGATGAATTGGAGCTAGTTCTGTGTCACCCTAGGTTATGACTATTACATGATGAACCACATCCGGCATAATTCTCCATCACCGATCCAATGCCTACGAGCTTTTCACATATTGTTCTCCACTTATTTACTTTTCCGTTGCTACTGTTACAATTACTATAAAACCCCCAAATATTACTTTTGTTATCATTACCGTTACTTCCATATTACTTTGCTACTAAATACTTTGCTACTAAATACTTTGCTACAGATACTAAGTTATCCAGGTGTGGTTGAATTGACAACTCAACTGCTAATACTTGAGAATATTCTTTGGCTCCCCTTGTGTCGAATCAATAAATTTGGGTTGAATACTCTACCCTCGAAAACTGTTGCGATCCCCTATACTTGTGGGTTATCATAGTGCCGATCATAACACCTCTATTAAGATGCTTAAAGAAGTTATTTTCCTGAGGTTTGGAGTCCCTAGATATTTAATGACTGATGGTGGTTCACACTTTATTCATGGTGCCTTTCGTAAAATGTTTGCTAAGTATGATGTTAATCATAGAATTGCATCTCCTTATCACCCACAGTCTAGTGCTCAAGTAGAATTAAGTAACAGAGAGCTCAAATTAATTTTGCAAAAGACTGTTAACAGATCTAGAAAGAATTGGTCCAAGAAACTTGATGATGCATTATGGGCTTATAGAATTGCATATAAAAATCCTATGGGTATGTCTCCGTATAAAATTGTTTATGGCAAAGCATGCCACTTACCTCTTGAATTAGAACATAAGGCATATTGGGCTATTAAAGAGCTCAACTATGATTTCAAACTTGCCGGTGAGAAGAAGTTATTTGAGATTAGCTCACTTGATGAATGGAGAACCCAAGCCTATGAGAATGGCAAACTGTTTAAAGAAAAAGTTAAAAGATGGCATGACAAAAGGATACAAAAGCGTGAGTTCAATGTAGGTGATTATGTATTGCTATACAACTCTCGTTTAAGATTTTTTGCAGGCAAACTTCTCTCTAAATGGGAAGGTCCTTACGTTATCGAGGAGGTCTATCGTTCCGGTGCCATAAAACTCAACAACTTCGAAGGCACAAATCTGAAGGTGGTGAACGGTCAAAGAATTAAACATTATATCTCAGGTAATCCCATAAATGTTGAAACTAATATTATTGAAACCATAACCCCGGAGGAATACATAAGGGACACTTTCCGAAACGTTTCAGACTCCAAAAAGGAATAGGTACGTGGTACGGTAAGTAAACCGACTCCAAAAACAATTCTAACGGCAATATTTCTTTGTTTTGGAATATTAAAAAAATAGGAAAAGAAGAAGCAGACCGGAAAGGACACGAGGCTTCCACGAGGGTGTGAGGCATGCCCTACCCCCCTGGGCGCGCCCCCTGCCTCGTGGGCACCTCGGGCGCCTTCGGGACTCTGTTTTATTGCATGATACTTCTTTTAGTCGGTAAAAAATCATTATATAATCTCCCGAAGGTTTTGACCACCGTATCTCACAAATATCTCTTGTCTTTGTTTCGAGCTATTTCTGCCACAGATTAGAACAAGATGTCTTTTCAAGAGTCAGTTGGGGAGAGTCGGGTGTCTCATCCGACACCAGGTCCAGAGGCAAACAGCGATGCCTATCACTTTGGGCCCTCAACGGAGGAAGAGATGGAAGCTGACTTGAAAAGGATAGATGCCATGGAGGAGGACCAAGAAGTTACTTCTCATTTCCGGGCAGGATTCACGATGGGGGAACTACAGAGCTCAGCCATTCCAAACTCGGCCATCCCTTCCAATGTTAGATTTCTTTCTTATGAAAATATGAAAAAGAGTGTTACTTGTTCTCCCGCAGCTATGCAACATCCTTGGGTGAAAGGATCTTTAGCCGTCACTGGCAAGCTCCGTAAGGAAATAATGAACCTCAAGCAGCAAGTCAATAAGCTCGAGGAAGAGAATCGTATCCTGAGGGGCATCATCACCAAGAATATCACATCACCACCCCCGAAGAAGGAGACATAATCACACGGGTATGGGCACTCCCCTTGGCAACTGCCAAGCTTGGGGGAGTGCCCCGGTATCGTATCACCATCACTTTTATCTTGACCGTTTTTCTTAGTTCGATCCTTTTGATAATATCTTGATCTAGTAGAATAAAGTTTTAGTATGATCTAGTTGTGAGTTTTGCTTTATGATCCTTCTATGTAATCGAGTCCGTGAGCTATATATAATAAAGATTAGTGTTGAGTCAAGGGCTTGATTATTTTGCTATGATCTTGAGGGAATAAAATAAAAAGAGATCATATGTATCTTATGGAGAGTAATGACTTCACACATAAGAGTATGATGAATAAAAGTTATTGAGAGTTGACAAACATAGTTTTGGTCATCATTGCAATTAATAAGAAGTAATAAAGAAAGAGAGGTTCACATATAAATATACTATCTTGGACATCTTTTATGATTGTGAGCACTCATTAAAGTACGATATGCTAAAGAGTTGACGTTGGACAAGGAAGACAATGTAATGGGTTATGTTTTCTTTCATCTGAGGTAAATTATATTGTCATGGATCATCCAACATGTTGAGCTTGCCTTTCCCTCTCTTGCTAGCCAATTTATTTGCACCAAGTAGAGATACTACTTGTGCTTCAAAATATCGCTAAACCCGTTTTTGCCATGAGAGTCCACCATATCTACCTATGGATTGAGTAAGATCCTTCAAGTAAGTTGTCATCGGTGAAAGCGAGAAAAATTGCTCTCTAAATATGTATGACTTATTAGTGTGGAGAAAATAAGCTTTATATGATCTTGTGATATGGAAGAAATAAAAGCGACAGACTGCATAATAAAGGTCCATATCACAAGTTGCAATATAAAGTGACGTTCTTTTGCATTAAGATTTCGTGCATCCAACCATAAAAGAGCATGACAACCTCTGCTTCCCTCTACGAAGGGCCTATCTTTTGCTTTTATCTTCTACCTTATATAAGAGTCATTGTGATCTTCACCCTTCCTTTTTACATTTTATCCTTTGGCAAGAACAATATGTTGGAAAGATCCTGATATATATAGCTAATTGGATGTGAGTCTTCATGAACTATTATTGTTGACATTACCCTTGAGGTAAACCGTTGGGAGGCAAAACTATAAGCCCCTATCTTTCTCTGTGTCCGATTAAAACTTCATACCCATGAATATTGCGTGAGTGTTAGCAATTGTGAAAGACTAAAAGATGGTTGAGTATGTGGACTTGCTGAAAAGCTCTTATATTGACTCTTTCCTATGTTATGATAAATTGCAATTGCCTCAATGACTGAGATTAGAGTTTCTTGGTTCTCAATGAAGTTTATGACCCATACTTGAAATTGTGATTGAATTGTTACTTTAGCATAAGAGATCATATGGCAATATATACAAATGTTGCTGTGTTAAGAATGATCATGATGCCCTCATGTCCATATTTTATTTTTATCGACACCACTATCTCTAAACATGTGGACATATTTTTCTATTTCGGCTTTCGCTTGAGGACAAGAGAGGTCTAAGCTTGGGGGAGTTGATATGTCCATTTTGCATCATGCTTTTATATCGATATTTATTGCATTATGGGCTGTTATTATACATTATGTCACAATACTTATGCATATTCTCTCTTATTTTACAAGGTTTACATGAAGAGGGAGAATGCCGACAATGGGGATTCTGGGCTGGAGAAGGAGCAAATATTAGAGACCTATTCTGCACAACTCCAAAAGTCCTGAAACTTCACAGAAGCTATTTCTAGAATATATAAAAAATACCGAGCGCAAGAAGTTCCAGAGGGGGGCCACACCCTGGCCACGAGGGTGGGGGGCGCGCCCTACCCCCTGGGCGCGCCCTCTTGCCTCGTGGGCTCCTTGGTGGCCCTCTCATGCCCATCTTCTGCTATATGGAGTCTTTCATTGAGGAAAAAATCATAAGCAAGCTTTCGGGACGAGACTCCGCCGCCACGAGGCGGAACCTTGGCAGAACCAATCTAGGGCTCCGGTGGAGCTGTTCTGCCGGGGGAAACTTCCCTCCGGGAGGGGGAAATCATCACCAACGATCCTCTCATCGGGAGGGGGTCAATCTCCATCAACATCTTCACCAGCACCATCTCATCTCAAACCCTAGTTTATCCCTTGTATCCAATCTTTGTATCCAAACCTCATATTGGTACCTGTGGGTTGCTAGTAGTGTTGATTGCTCCTTGTAGTTGATGCTAGTTGGTTTACTTGGTGGAAGATCATATGTTCAGATCCATTATGCATATTAATACCCCTCTGATTATGAACATGAATGTGCCTTGTGAGTAGTTACGTTTGTTCCTGAGGACATGGGAGAAGTCTTGCTATTAGTAGTCACGTGAATTTGGTATTCGTTCAATATTTTGATGAGATGTATGTTGTCATCCCTCTAGTGGTGTCATGCGAACGTCGACTACATGACACTTAACCATTGTTTGGGCCTAGAGGGAGGCATTGGGAATTAATAAGTAGATGATGGGTTGCTAGAGTGACAGAAGCTTAAACCCTAGTTTATGCGTTGCTTCGTAAGGGGCTGATTTGGATCCATATGTTTCATGATATGGTTAGGTTTACCTTAATACTTTTGTTGTAGTTGCAGATGCTTGCAATAGGAGTTAATCATAAGTGGGATGCTTGTCCAAGTAAGGACAGTACCCAAGCACCGGTCCACCCACATATCTATCAAAGTACCAAACACGAATCATATGATCGTGATGAAAACTAGCTTGACGATAATTCCCATGTGTCCTCGGGAGCACTTTACTTCATATAAGAGTTTGTCCAGGCTTGTCCTTTGCTACCAAAAGGATTGGGCCATCTTGCTGCACCTTATTTACTTTTATTACTTGCTACTTGTTACAAATTGCCTTATCACAAAACTATCTGTTACCGATAATTTCAGTGCTTGCAGAGAATACCTTACTGAAAACTGCTTATCACTTCCTTCTGCTCCTCGTTGGGTTTGACACTCTTACTTATCAAAAGGACTACGATAGATCCCCTACACTTGTGGGTCATCAAGTACATAGTGATAAATAACAATGCATAAGATATTCAGAATCATGATGTCCAAATTAAGCAGACGGCATTGCGATAGAGTAGAATGACAGTACTTGAATTTGAAAACATGTTATCATGAATGGAATAGGTACTGAAAACAGGAAGGCATGACATATTTACATGCATGATCAACATGCTAAGCACATGGCATTGCAACATAGTAGATGCACTCCAGGACATTATATGCATGTTGTACCCATATCATGGGACAAGTTAGAGCAAGGGCCTTGTGGGGTGAAGAGGATTCAACATCTTTCTGCAAGTCTTCTGAAGAACTGCCTTTACATGTTCCATCATATTGGCTATCATTGACATCAAGTTTATTGGCCTTTACATTACTCCGTGAGGTTCTTGTGGATATATCAGTGTGTGCAATTATATCTGACATGCATGGAAGACAACTAGTAGTTAGATTTATGTAATGAGTGCCTGTAGGAGACGACATAAATAGTAGGACTGGGGTTAACTAGCAACAACTGGTCTCAAAACTAAAGGGAGAACACAGATGAAAGCTACAGAATATGTATCGTTTGTACTCGAGATTAACTAGATGGCACACAAAAGTATTAAAGAACAACATAGGTAATACTAGAAGTGGTATAATACTATAATCACCAGCCTGTGGGATAGCATTGGCTGATGGATGATAACTATGGAACAAGTTACCTAAAGAACAAGTATCTTAGCTAAACTATGGAACAATGTTAACTCCTGAACAAGACCCATAAGAGATCAACATGAATATACAGCGAAATGTGATAATATATTTTCCATGCTTAGATGAATAACAAAGCCATAAATGTTGCACACAAGTAAGATGAGGGTACAACCTATCTGGCCACCATCCATAGGAGTGAGCATCATGTGCTGACTTGTCAATGGCCCTGTAGTTGTTGTGGCTGTCCATGTCGGGCACACGCATTCGATGCAGGGAACTGTTGAGTGGGGACTATAGCTCCCTTCTGGTGTATGCTTCCCTTGTTGGAGCAGCTGCGGTAAGTCAGAAGACGGTGTGACTGAAGATGCAGATAACACATAATGTTAAGTA
Organism: Triticum aestivum; assembly: GCF_018294505.1. Classification (NCBI taxonomy): domain Eukaryota; kingdom Viridiplantae; phylum Streptophyta; class Magnoliopsida; order Poales; family Poaceae; genus Triticum; species Triticum aestivum. Next base: position 132,244,060 of record NC_057812.1, on the reverse strand, counting down.
CGACACATCTCTTTGATCTGAAGAAATACACTAAGAGATCAACATCAAGGTACGAGAGTGGTCACACGTCTATTGACTGAAGACTAAATTGGGGTCACAAAATTTTATTTTATTTTGGTACTGTCTGATCTACGCCGGATGGCTTGATGGCCGTCTTGTGCCTCTCGGCTGACACTGTTAGGAATCTTCCTCGAAGAGCCAGCGACCAATGGCAGAGCAGCCTGCCTCCGCCGTTCGTGGCCCTGGCCAAAACCCCGCTCCCCACCCCACCGCACTACCGTGGTTGTGCCGCCCCCGGGACAATCCACAAAGACTCCCCGTCATCCAGATCCGGTGGCGACAGTACCTTCAACCCACACAACTCTAAGATATCCATCTAAGTGCTACTTCCGCGGTGAACTTGCGGCCGCGCACCCTTACGTTAGACACCAGCCAACCGGCAGCCTAGGAGCTCCGCCGCCTCGAGGGGTGCTGCTTCCCATTGGGAATCAATTGGCCCAGAATAAAAATTCAGACAACCGACGCCTAAATAAAGTGATTTGAGATGAGGGTGCGACCTATCTGGCGGCATGGTGAAGTAGGCAGGTCCAGCTGCCGAGTCGGTGAGGCCGACGCGGTTGCGGTGGCGACCGACGGTTGACGGCTACGGGGAAGCAGCGCCGGGACTCTGGACGGATCCGAAGTTGGAGCCGCTCCGGTGCCGTGAACAACGGTAGGGGTGAATCGGCTCCGGTACGGTTCACGCGCCCGTCATCGAGGCAGCTCCAGCAACATGGAGTCATAGGCACACGGCCCAGTGCATGACGGCAAATGGACAGCGTCTCCGGCATTAGGGAGGAGGGCGGCTGTGAAATTGGTGCGGTGAGGGGGGGGGGCGCCATGGAGGAGGGGCTGAGGTTTCGCGGCTCGGGAGAAGGGAGCTTCCGGGGAGAAGGTGATTTGGCGCCCACGAGGCATGAATGGGGGGGGCGGGGATTGGAAGGGGAGTGGAACCATGTTTTACGGACGCATTTGTCTGAAATGTGAGGGGGAGTTACAGTTCTACCCCTGCCTTTAGGCTTCTCGGTTTGGGTCTGTGTACTGAGGGTCGGGGATAGTAGAGTAACTTTGCTTCTCCCCAAATAGTGGGCGGGAGCGATTTCGGGCGAGGAGGGCGTGTTTTGAAATATAGTGGGCGTGAGCGATTTTTGGTGAGGAGAGCATGTTTTGAAATAGTGGGCGCGAGCTATTTCGGGCGAGGAGAGCGTGTTTTGCCGACCATGGTTTATGAATTATTCGGCACATGTCATTTCGGCCAAGGAGAAGGCGTGCTTGGATGAAGTTACGAACCTATCCTCGATGTACAACGGGCCAATTGATGTGTGTGCCACATAGGACGGTAATTTCGCGTCTCCCATTTGTTTGCTCAGGCGAATTCCACCGAGCAGAGGATGTTTAACGGTTCATTCAAAATTTGGGAGAAAGACCATCCACGTCTACCTTACCAAGTCGATTCAAATGAAATTTTGAAATATTAGCTTGCCACTTCTTTTTTAGATGGAGAGATGATGCTCAGGAGTAATGTGTTTTTACATGCTCGTTGCTAGCGATTTACTATATGACAAATAGTTGACCCACTCAAAAACGGGAATCAAACCCAAAATGAAATATCTCGATTCAATGAAATAGCTCGTTCACGAGGTCAAAATAGTGAACTAAATCCAAAATTGAACACCTCAATCGAGTAGCATGTTGTACAGTATTATAGTACTCCATGAACATGTTGAAAGTCAAATTAATGAACTCGTTTGATATACGCATATATCCGTTCATGTGTGGATTGCAGACAACATGTTCTCTAATTTAATTATTTGAATGCAATTTTATATCAAAACATGGTTTATATCAGTCTTTGATGCATAAAACGCGACCCCCCTCTCCCGGACTCCTGCTCTCTCTCTCTGTGTGTGGGGGGGGGTCTTTCTAGTTCGCATGCATATATACTCCATCTATAGGTCTCTCTCGCACACTATGTATGATTCTCTAGTCCAAGCTAGATATCTTGGGTGCACTCATCATACGCACATAAATTCCTTGGCTCGTTGCCCATAACTCTCTCACGCACCACTCGGTCGTCTCGGAGCTCTCCCCCCCTCTCTCAAACTCTCCATCTACCTGGGTCACACATACACATGCATACCTCACTCGCACTCGATAGGCCCATCTAAAACTCTATCTCTCTCCCTCGTTCTCTCTCCATCTCACATGCACACACATAATCTCATGCCTAGCTAGCCAAGTATGATGGTCTCTCACTCAATTGTAGGCACACGCAGTCCCCCCTATATGTATATGACTAGCTAATCTTAGTCTCCATCACAAAGATGTGCATGGTCTATCTCGATTTCTCTCGGGGCATCTTTCTATCGCGCACGCACCTCCCTCGATCTCCCACCCATATAGTCCCCTCATGATCTCGAGGGGATCTCTCTATCACAAACACACCCTCTCGCCCACCCCATGCGTCCATGTTCTCCATCTGTCCCTCTCGACCTTTGTTCCTTGTTGGCCACACCTCTATTGGACATGTGCTATAGGGGTGTCTCTCTCCACTGCAAACAATCACACACTAGCTATCTTTGTGTGTCTCCTCGCCTCGCTTTTCTACCTCGGAGATGCATGCGTGAGATGTTCGCCTAAGAAACGAAAAAACACACACTCTCTCTGATTTATCGTTTGTTGTCACTTTCTCTTTCACACACATACTCTTTTTGCACACTTACTCATTCTCCTTCACACACACTTGATCTCTCTCGACTTAGGCACTCTCCTCGGTCCATAGTATATTGATTTATTGAAAAGTCAAACATCACAAAGTTTGACCATGTACGTGGAGAAAAACAATTACATCTAGAACGGCAAACATATACCATTAGATTCACCATGAGATGTAGTTTCGTATGATGTATCTTTGATATTGTAGATATAAATAACATTTGCATAAACCTGATCAAAGTTTCCAAAGTTTGACTTCTAAATTTTTTACATGCACTGCATTATCGAGCGGATGGAATATCTCTTTCTCCCTCTCAGCTATCTGACGCACCACTCAGCCTTATCGGGGCTCCTCAATATCTCTCAAACTCTATATCTCCCTGGTTCACACATACACATGTCTCGCTCGCGCTTTACATATAGACCCATCCAACACTCTCCGCCCTTGTTCTCTCTCTATGTGACACGCACCCCCTAATAAGTACCATAATCCCTCACTCCATCATAGGTGCAAGCACTCCCCCCTAAGTATGATTATCTCTCACCAGCCATCAGGAACACACGTATTGTCTCCTTCCATCCATACGTCTATCTCGATATCTCTCGGGGTATCTTCTATCGCGCACACACCTTGTCACTCGATCTCCCACCCATGTAGTCCCATCACGATCTCCAGGGGATCTCTCTATGACAAACATACACTCTCTCCTCCCCATGTCTGCATTTTCTCCGTACGTCTCTCTCGACCTCTCTACCTTGTTTATCAGACCCCTCTTGACCACGTGCTAGGGGTCTTGCTCTCTCGGTTGCAAACAACCACACACTATCTCCTCACCTTGCTTCCGTTGTCGAAGATGCATGTGTGATATGTTTGCATAAGACACACACGTTTTTTCTCGACTTTTACCGAGTGTGTCCATGTCTCTTTCACACACGCACACACGCTATTTTCACTCACTCTTTCTATTTCACTCTCTCTCTAGTTAGGGACTCTCTCACGTCCATAAGCATATGGATGTTTTGAAAAGTCAAACCTCAGAAAAGTTTAACCAGGTATATGTGAAGAAAAACATTTACATCTGGAACGATCATTAGATTCATCACAACATGTACTTACTTCATACTATCATTTATCTTTGGTATTGTAGATATAAGTAATTTCTTTATAAACTTGGTCAAAGTTTCAAAAGTTTGACTTTAAAAAAAATGTTGGAACTACATTATCAAACGGAGGGAGTAGCTCTCTCTCTCTCTCTCTCTCTCTCTCTCTCTCTCTCTCTCTCTGCTATCTCTCACGGGCCTCCCCTCTCACTCGAACACTCTATACCGACGGATTATACGCTCATTGTGTCAGCGTATAGCTCCGTATATTGTTTAGTTGACCGGTCAACCAGTCCACATGCTGCCTTGTCAGCTCGTGTTCTATATCTTTGTGTGCTGGCCCATGTGGCAGTGGGTGAAAATAAGTAAACTAGAGGCCCATCTGACACGCGGTGAAGTAAACAAAGTTGAAACCACTCGGGGTAGCACCCCGCACACTAGTAAATTAAAGGCGCATTGAGGACACACTTCTTCCGCATGAAGGACACACTCGCGCACAATTTACCACTGCACAGCGGCATGCACAGAAGGACACACTCGCGCACACCCAGCACACAACACACACCAGCACATGTGTACACCGGCGTTGCCGCCGGTTGAGATGGACGGCGAGGCAGCCAACAAGCGGAGGCGGCTCGAGCCAAAACCTCATCCGGCGAGCCTGGACTTCATCAGCAGCCTCCCCCATGACATGATGCTCGTCATCATCGGCCTCCTCCCCACCAAATCTGCCATGTGGACCGCCCTGCTCTCCCGGCGGTGGCGCCCCCTCTGGCGCCGCGTCCCCCTCAACCTCACCGTCGATAGCTGCCTCTGCGACAGGGATTGCAAATGCATGGCCGCAGTCTCCAAGATCCTTTCATCGCACCCTAGGCCAGCCAGACGCCTTGACATCCGCATGTTCAGTACCAACTGCAAGGTCCAACCCAAGTTCGACGAGTGGTTCTTATCCCCCACCCTAGATCATCTCGAGGAGCTCAGCTTTGAAGCTGGACGATGTCGCTCTTTGCCATTGTCTGCGCTCCGCCTCGCGCCAACGCTGCGCCGTGCCAGCTTCAGCTCCTGCTATCTTCCCCAGATTAATGTCGCGCCCGCCCTTCTTCTCCCTCAACTCAAGCAACTCGACCTCTTCGATGTTGTCATCTTGAAGAAGGCTATGGAGCACCTGCTCCGCAGCTGTACTGTGCTCGAGTACCTTCGTCTTGAGCAGATCCACGGGTTCATTAGCCTCCACATTGCCTCGAAGAATCTTCGATGGATTTATGTGTCTTGCTGGCCCCGCAACAAGACATCAATTGGGAAGAGATCACTCCAGCTGTTCCATGTTATGGTCATTGAGAATGCGCCTTTCCTTGAGAGATTGCGTGTATCGGATCTAGAAGGTCCAACAAAAATCAGGGTGATTGACGCACCGAAATTGACAGCGTTGGTGCACTCGTCTGCCAAATTCTCTGAACTCTTTATTGGATCCGTAATCGTTCAGGTACATCACTCATCTTCTTCTCCATCTTCTTGAAATTCACATTTTTAAATTTCTTCTTGATGTATTTATGGCCGTCTTCCAGAAAATGATTCCCACAAGCTTGACCCAGTCTATGTGCACAATGAAGATCTTGGCAATAAAATCTATCGACCCAATCTGGATCAAGTTGTTGGATTCCTTACATGCTTTCTGTGCACGGAGAAGCTACTCATCGAGGTGAAACTTATTTCCTATTAGTAAATGCTAATCACAACATAGCTCAATTTTTTCGTAATTTTCCCAAATTACGATGACAAGTGTAGTGTTCAAAACTGCATCTACGCACTGCACCGAAAGAAATGTTTTTAGTATTTTTTCTCACGTGATCACCTGCATCGTTTTGTTGTTGTACTACTATAGTAGCCTAGGCTAGTCATAGTAGAAAGTAACTTAGACTACTCCAGTAACTCTATGGTTACCCTAAGAGCAAGTACTACCTCCGTCCTGGTTTACTCTTCTATTTTGTAGTATCAAAATTTGACCATAGATTTAACTGACAAAATGTTAATGCATGTCACTAAGAACTATATCGTTGGATTCGTATTTGAACATAATTTCAAATGGTGTAATTTTTAGTGACATGCATTGGCATTTTCTTATGTAAATCTATGGTCAAAATATTATACTAAATAAGAGGTAGTACAAAAGTGGGCTATAACGGCCCTCCACTATGTAGGCCAAAACACGTGCCAAATTCACTTGTGATGCATTTGGCATCGATGCCCCTCCATTGCTCACCTGGTGCCCCAATCTGGATCACCTACTTTTCTCCGGTGCCAAATTAACCCACGCAATGAAAAAACACTTGCGTGGGAGAAAGAGAGAGAGGACTGAGGCAATAAAAAAATACTTGTTTGGGAGAGTGAGAGGCTGGTGTAGTTGGTTTGATTGATTTGTTTATACATGTGGGTCTGTGTGCACAGCGGTGCCAACTCTCTCACATCACGAGAGCGGTGCCAAAATCTTTTGATTTGACATCGATTCGTATTATGTGGCATACTTTTGCGAAATATGGCATCGGCCACATAGTGGAAGGCAACAAATGCCCAAGCTCTTCATGTAATCCTAGATAAATGAGAGGAAAGAGAAAGAGAGTGAGAGAGAGAGAGAGTGTGTGTGAAAAAATATCACTAGCCAGCCAACCCTATCGTATGAGCGAATGATATTGGTACCTCTTGATGACACGACAATCTTATACAGCCAGCTTCTCTAATATGTTCTTTTCTTTTGCAGATAAAAGAGGACCCAAAAGTGAAAAATGTGCTGCACTATAACAATCTCATCGAATGCCTTGATCTCCATCTTATAGAAATTGATTTGATTGACTACCGAGGCAGCACATCAGAGACTAAATTGGCCAGGTTCTTTGTTCTGGAGGCAAGTGTGCTCAAGGTAATGAGGTTTGGCGTTCTCTGGCGCAATAATGAATGGCGTGCTGATCACCGCAAGCGTCTAAGCCTAAATGACAAAGTCTCCGCAGAAGCTGAATTTGTTTTTGAAACATCAAGTGGCCAGAGACTCAAAAACTTATTTGCCCATTAGTGACTTGTCAGGGCGGTGGATTTTAGTTTGTACGATAATGTTGCATCCACCTAAAGTAATGAAAGTTCTTATGTAAACTTCCTAGTAATTCCCTCTTTGTAGGTGCAGCATTACTGCTAACATTTGTAATATCAGTTTGAAACTTGCAATATTGCGGTGTCCTATTCCCGCGTTTTCAAAATCCTGTGAATCAAACAGGCCCTGAGTTGGTGATGGTGTTGTGCCTGCCATCTTTCACCAATAGCCGTCGGATCAAGATCTGACGCATACAAACCAAACTTCTCCAGTTTTGCAAAAAGATGCCCGCACTTGTTCCCTATTTAAAAACAACTCCTTGTCTCTCACAATCAGCCTTATCTCCTCCCCACCACATCTAGAAGGCCATGGAAAAATCTGGCGTGATGGCCGCTGCCGGTGCCGTCCACCCCCCAATCTTGGTGTTCCGTGGAATGCACGGGCATCTACGCACGGGAAATTATGTCGAGCACAGCTAGTTGTAAGTAGGATAGGTCTAGAACCATGATGATAGTGACTGCAGATGGTGAGGCTGACTATGGTATGCCGAACATGGCGCCTATACTCAGGTGTCATCTCCGGCGTAGGGTCTTGTTACTTCACTGTGAGGAGCAGCATGTAATAATTTGACCAATGGGTAGTACAGTGCTACTACATTGGTAGTACTACTACTAGTACTAGCACCACCGTCTGGATTTAGTAGTACTACCACATCCATCTGGATTTAGTATTTTCTAGTAATGCATGTCACAAAAAATGTACTACTCCCTCTGTAAATAAATACATGGTGTATTGTTTTATTCCTATCGGCGAGATAACTTAATGTCTTTTTGCTACTTAATAGGATTACATGCAATGAACTAACCACCGCATGTGATGTTTGGTAGTCTCAAGTCATTGAAAGCATGCACGGCCCACATCTATCATTGGTTGATATGTCACGAAATAAGAAACGAGGAGGGAGTTAATGTACCGTGCCTAAGTGTTTTGGGATTATTTGGTTTTCGTAAGGTGACTTACATAACATTTTTGGTTACATGCATTAACATTTTATTAGTTAAATCAAAGGTCAAAACTTGGTGCAAAATGCAAAGGGGACCAATAAACCAGTAAACATCAAAGTTCTCTCGTTTGGCCCCAACTAGAGGTCCGGTGAGATGACTATACTGCACTGGCACAGAGGGGGACGCAGCTTCATTGACTTACTGCACCTGCCTTTGGGTGTATAACACGTGGGCCCAACGGGTGGATGGCCAACCTGTCATACAACCAAAGGCAGGTGCAGTAGAGGGGCGAGGAGTAGATGGCCAACACGCACATGAATTCAACGCAGTCTGCACTTCTCATATAAAGGCTCCTTCCAGTCCAATCTACGAAATCCTACGCACCTACGCACCCAAGGGCAAGAGTGATCACTCCAATCGTAAGATCAATTGACTAGAAGCTAGACCCATGGAGGCGATGAGCGTGAGCATTAGCCGGCTATGCTAGATGGTCCACGATGCCGGCCTGCGGCTCGACACCGAGGAACGTCTCCAGGTAGTGCTTGAGGCCGCCAGGGCGAGGGGCCGCTTGGACGACAACTTCATCTCCTTGTTTGACGAGGTCCTCGTCAGCTTCCTCGACAAGTTCACCATCGTCAAGAAGCTCACGAACGACCTTGACGTACGCCTCCAGCCCACGCACCCAGGCTCTGTGATGCCTGCCACCCTCAACGGCCTCTATGGTGACAACCTCTTCGATGCACTGGTGGCCCTGCGACTGCCCGCCGTCGCGCTGGAGAATGTCCACCTCGAGGACGCGCTCGCCACACAGCACCTGGCGCAGCAAGACACCATCGACATAATCACCCACGTCTACGCGCAAATCATCCACAAGGACTACTACATGCAAGAGAAGGAGGATAGGACGCTGGCCTTCTTGGACCGCAGGGCAACCTTGGACGGCATTGTTCAGAAGCACGTTGAACTTGCTGCCAACACCGCTGCTCCTCACACGTCGGTTGGTGACCCGGTGCACTAGGGCGTGAGGATGTCGTTGATGGATCTGTATGTATCTTTATCTTTCCTATAATCCATGTTGTAGTATATGGTACTACTAGTAATTATCTTACCTTTCGCATCAAATTCATAATTTTTCGTACGTACTCCATGCATGAACCGCGCCAGAACCAAACTTCGTATTATTCTAGGGAAAATCGTTATTTCTATCTATCGGTCGCGCCATGGAGCAGGACCAAATTTTACAAGTTACAAGTTCAAAAGGAAAAGCCTGCTGTGTTCGCGTCGCACCCCCACACGGTTGGTCCGGCACGCCGCTCAAGGGGGAATGCGTGCTGTGTTGCATTTTCACTTACAAGTGGGACCACAGTTGAGCAAACCGACTATCAGCAAACCCCCACCCCGCCCACTGCGCAATGGCTGAGAAAACAGGAGGGAGAAGAGATGGCTATAGCACGGACTCCAAGAAAATTGGTGTCAGATGGGACTCGTGTGGGTGGCGTGCGCCGTACTGCTAGACATGAATGCTAGTCATGGCCCATGCCACACCACTATATCGAGGTGCTGGTTACGGAGAACAAATTTCCTGGAGTCCGTGCTCAGCCCTCCTCTATCTCTCTTCTCAGCCAGCCAGCAGACGTGCGGAGCCCATCGTCTGTTTGCTCATATGCGGTCCCACATGTAAGTGAAAATGCAAGAGGACCCACTGAACCTGCACATCTTTCACCTCGACGTGCTGGTGATGAAAAACAAATCCAATAAAGATCTTCTGTGGCCGCTTTTGGAGTTACTCAAGAGTAGTAAGATTCTATTTACAATTTAACCCAAGATGCACATCACGTGGCTTCGACTACCACTTTATTTTCTTGCATGACACGACCTGGATGCTGGATGTCCCACATGTTGGCAAAAGAAGGAAGAACTCGACCAAATCTTCGGTTGTTCTCTTGGATTAGACTAGTTGTGCTAACTTAAAATTTTATTGTGTAGAATGGATGCAAGTTTTGGTATTGGGAAGAAGAGTACAACGATATATTGATAGAGCACAATTTAGTAGATGTTCTAGCACTTTTAGCTAGTATAGAGGCTAGAGATGAGACTAGTGCACTTGTTGATAGAATAGAGGCTAGACACGTCTACTTCTTTACACTCGAAGAAGAAAGAAGCACGCAAGATTGAGCCTCCGCAGATCAACAATGAATGCATCGAGAAGGCACTAATCCAACTTACAGGAGCAGTTATGGAAGTTGGATATCTTCTAAAATGTATTCTTGTGGTTCTTGTTTTCTTTGGTCTTGCTTTTCTAGTCAAAATTTTGGTGATGTATTTCCATGTACCAAAAAATCAATGATGAAAAAAAGATATGTGTTTGCAAAGAAAAATGTACTTGGCCGGGATGCGTCCGCGCGTTCGGCACACGACCACCGCATCCGAGAAATGGCCCGGACACGACCCCATTGCCCTACCCAAACGGACAGAGTCTGGGCAAAACGGAGGTCCATCTGGGTCATGCGTTGGAGTTGGCCTTACAAGTGGGACCGCAGTTGAGGAAACCGACTATCAGCAAACCCCCACCTCGCCCGCGGCGTGATGGCTGAGTTAGAGAAATGATGAGGTTGAAGAGATTGTTGTAGCACGGACTCTAAGAAATATGGTGTCAGATGGAAGTCGTGCTGGTGGTGTGTGCCGTACTCCTGGACGTGAATGCTTGTTCTGGCCCATGCCACCCTACTACTCCTACTACTTATAGTAGTACTAGTATCGAGGATTCAAGGTGCTGGTTACATACAGCGAACACATTAACATATGGCCCACCTCACACTGTGGCCAAATTTCCTAAAGTCTGTGCTAGGTTAAAAAGTGTTCTTTGTGAGGATGGGTGGCTGGTCTCAAGTTTAAAACTTGTTGTATTACGTACATAGACGTAGAGATAGTGCAGCATGTGAAGCTAGTACAAATAGTGTACTATTGTTGATTGGTCTCATCCGATAACCTGTTGCAATGCATGTTCAATTATGTATTCGGAAAATATTTTTTTGCCTCATTGCAGCACCCACTCAGAGAAGCGACTAGAAAGCCATTCATAAATTTAGTAAGTTTATCACATGCATATCATTTTATTACATACAATAGGTCATCAGCCCACAATGACAACGAGGATACATTATAAATACTAAAGTTTTCATCACACAACAAATAACAAGCAATGAAATGAACTTCAAATCAACCAATCCTCTGTGTTGGAAACACTTGCTTTGAACAACAAGCGATTCTCTCGGAAGAGCCATCTACTGTCAATCTCAAGACCAATGCAGGACTGATCATCCAGGCTGAAGCGGCCTACTATATCACGACCAGGGTAGGGAACCACCGCAGTGTTCGACGTATAGATACAGTTGCTTCTCATAAATGGTAGTAACGTTGTGTCAACAGCAGTTGGATTGCCTTTCACCATCATTGCATAGTTTTGTCCAAGGAAGAGCGAGTTTTCTCCAAGACTATCAATACTGTACTAGGGAGAAGGTGTTGGCGCTAGCACACTAGTATCCATCCCGAATACCATGCAACGGGTGTTGGAATAGGTCCGGAGAGTGCGACCATGGGAGACAACACCTGCTCCCTCAGTAGTAACATCAGCAGTGGCTATATACACACAAGAAGGGGTGTTCCATCAGAATTAGTTGCCAGCCGCCAGTGAGCATATGGGCCGTGCTCGTCCTCATGATCGCGATCATCACTATCGTCATCTCCCCCTTGGTTATAAAAAATTTCAAGTATAGGTGGTGGAATGTTCACAGGACCTTGGAAACACAAGAAGAAGGTTAATTAGTAGAGAAGGGAAACTTGCTAACTCGCATGCATGTGGATGAAACAATTATAATTACGGTGGAAGACAAATGTATTGAAACTACGAGGATCCCATGCAAAAACAGTGCCACGAGTGGTGGCAGCAAACACAAGACCCTCGTATTCAATTGCATCATAGTACACATCCGTGTATAGAAACTGATTTTTGAGCAATATCCATCCAGTCAAACCACAAAGGACGGCAACAAGCTTGTCGAAGATAGCAACAACTTGATAGTTCTTGTAATTCCAAGAGCGGTTGGGAACTCGACAAATTGCTATCTTCCGTAGACGATAGTCACCATGATCGTATTTGAACGTACGTAGATCATCTATGTGCTCAACCTCAGGGCACTCGGAGATTTTTGGAAGTGGAATCTGCTGACGAGTGTACACATTCACAAGTTCCCACTCGCAATTGTACCCAATATAAACAACCCAACCTCCATTTGCGCCAGCCCAGACCTTACCCTGAAGCGATGGCATCTTGACATCACACGTATCGTTATCAAGCGGCATCAACTTGCACAAGGCGAGGCCTCCGTCATTCGCGCCCATGCGAACAGGCTTATAGCAAAGAAGATAAGGGAGATCAAACTGCTCTTGGACCCTTGGGTTCCTTGTAATGATGTTATTAGTTGAGTCGAGAATGGTCTTGAACGAACCTGCCATGCTAGCCGAGGTGATGACGTCGCACCGATCAATGAGTTCCCCCACCACGTCATCTTTCAGATCAAGGCAAGAATAACGGGGTCGTTTCCGGCTTGTTCCCTCCATGGAGAAGACGACCGAACAATGGCATAAGGAAGGGTGAAGGCAAATGGAGGAGGGAGGAAGAGCGTGCGACAACAGTTCCAAATCGAGAGGGAAAGGCGAAGATGTTGGGGAACACAGTAATTTAAAAAAAATCCTACACACACGCAAGATCATGGTGATGCATAGCAACGAGAGGGAAGAGTGTCATCTACGTACCCACATAGACCATAAGCGGAAGCGTTATGACAACGCGGTTGATGTAGTCGTACATCTTCACGATCGACCGATCCTATTACCGAAAGTACGTCACCTCCGCAATCTGCACACGTTCGGCTCGGTGACGTCCCATGAACTCTCGATCCAGCTGAGTGTCGAGGGAGAGCTTCATCAACACGATGGTGTGATGACGGTGATGATGATGCGATCGTCGCAGGACTTCGCCTAAGCACTACGATGATATGACTGAGGTGGATTATAGTGGAGGGGGGCACCGCACACGGCTAAGGGATCAATGGTCGGCCCTTTTTGAAGAGAGTACTAATAAATAACTTTGATGTGTCCCGTCAACTCGTAGAACGACGAGAAGCTTGCTTAGTACGCCTTCTCCCTCGCCAACGCGTGCGCGGTGGCTTGTAGCACGAGGAGAAACTTTTGCTTACAAGCGGTGGAGGTGCAGCAGTTCATTTGGTGTTAGATTGCCAGAAGTACTACTGTAGTACCATCATTATTGTTCGACTTCCGGAAGAGGAGAAGAGCCAAGCACAAGGTCACCTACTAACCTAGTACAGTACTACTATAGCCAAAGCTGGTCCACCTTTTTAGAGCATGGTTAATTAATATAGGCGGCTCTTGCAGCGACACATCATTTAGAGCAAGTACTCTCTTCGTAGGAACAAAGGAAGTGAAACAAAAGTTGGAGTGGATGCTAGATTGCCAATTAAAACATGATTACATAGGGAAAAAATCCTATAGCATTCTATCCTATGAATCAAACGACCAATGTAGGAAAATTATGAGGGGGGTCTCTCCAACAGTGTTCCTTGGCTCGCACTTAGCATCACGGTGGTAGAACTTGGAGTCATTCATCTGGTACATGTGGCATCTCAGATATGGACACAAGGTGACGCGACCTCTCACTTCCTCCACCATTTGAAGCGGCGCGCCGGTGGAGGGCTAGCATACTCCAATATTAGGTTGGCTCTATGTGATGTGTCAACTTCATATACTAACTGGATGCTGGCTATACTACTACGGTACTCACACTCCAAGAAGTGACTCGAAAACCATTCATAATTGAGTCTATGACATGCATTTGCAAATGTACCATTCATTACATACAACAAGTCGTCAACACACAACGACAACGAGGATACATGTTGGATTATAGATTATTTCCAACAAAACATTCTAGTAAATACTGAAGTTTTCATCACACAACAAATAACAAGCAATGAAATGAACTTCAACTCAACCAATTCTCGGCGTTGGAAACGCTTGTTTTGAACCATAGGTGCTCTGGGAAGGGCCGGTTATTATCAATATCGAGAGCAACACATGACTGATCATCCAGGCTGAAGCGGCATATATCAGGACCAGGGTAGGGAACCACCACAATATCTGAGGTATAGATACATTTGCTTCTTATAATTGGTAGTAACGTTGTGTCAACAGCAGCTGGATCGCCTTTCACCATCATTGGATAGTTTTGTTCAAGGAAGAGCGAGTTTTCTCCAAGACTATCAATACTGAACCAGGGAGAAGGTGTTGGCGCCGCTAGCACACTAGTATCCATCCCGAATAGCCTGCAACGGGTGTTGGAATAGGTCCGGAGAGGGTGACCAAGGGAGACAACAACTGCTCCCTCAGTAGTAACAATCACAATGCACTTTATACACACAAGAAGAGGTGATCCATAGGAATTAGTTGCCAGGCGCCATTGAGTATATAAGTTCTGCTTGTCCTCATGCTCGTGATCATCACCGTCGTCATCTCCCCCTTGGTTATAATTTTTTTCAAGTATAGGTGGTGGAATGTTCACAAGACCTTGGAAACACAAGAAGAAGGTTAATTAGTAAAGGGAAACTTGTTAACCCGCATGCATGTGGATGAAACAATTATAATTACGGTGGAAGACAAATGTACCGAAACTACGAGGATCCCATGCAAAAACAGTGCCATGAGTGGTGGCAGCAAACACAAGACCCTCGTGTTCAATTGCATCACAGTACTCATCCGTGTACAATAACTGATTTTTGAGCAATATCCATCCAGTCGAACCACGAAGGACGACAACAAGCTTGTCGAAGATAGCAACAACTTGATAGATCTTTTAATTCCAAGAGCGGTTGGGAACTCGACAAATTGCTACCTTCCATAGACGACAGTCACCATGATCGTATTTGAACGTACATAGATCATCTGTGTGCTCAACCTCAGGGCACTCAGAGATTTTTGGAAGTGGAATCCGCTGACGAGTGTACACATTCAAAAGTTCCCACTCGCAATTGTACCCAATACAAACAACCCAATCTCCATTTGCGCCAGCTCATGTTTTATTACGGCCTAGATTTCCACAATCTGGCGCCAAACTTCATCCTCAACATCTCGGCGTTTATCGTCGTGTGCGAGGGCTTCCTCCGCATCAAGCCCCACTAGGCTTATGGCTGAAGACCTTCAATGTCAAGCCGAAGGTAGTGAGCGGACGCCAGGCGGAGTGCGGAGGCGCCATGGTGGGCAAGATGCCCAACATCACATGGCTCGAGGGCACCTTCGTGGATACCATAAAGGGGTGGCAATCGGGGTGTTTCTATATCACCGAGCCACGCGACCCCGCATGGGTAGCAGCCCCCGAGTTCCGATCTGGCATCCCCATGCGGCTCACCTCCTGGAAAGAGAAGGGCATGTCCCGGGGTAATTCAAAAGAGCTGACCGGACTCCATTCATGTATTCAGAACATGGTGGACAAGAAGCTCATGCTTGTCAACATAGTCCAGGTTATGCTCGTCCGCTGGATACTCCTGTGCCAACAACGGGAGTTTACCTTGTGGGAGTTCAATCTGGCGCAGCACCGAACTCTGAACAGGCTCTTCGATACGACTCATGAAGATGCCTGGAGGGTGTTGTTCAAGAGCGCCGAGGTCCCTCCCCCCATTACTGAGGATCGCGGATTCAGCACGAAGCGCTACACCAGTGCGGTAAGTTGTTTTACCTTTCACAAGATACTTGTTTTCTATATAGATTGACTCTATGTGGGATCTAAACTCCTGTGCCGTTAACAGGACTGGCAGAAGATGGCCGGACAAATTGACTGTCTGGCTCCCTTGCCCGGAGGCCCTGCAGACGCCCTTCTGGCGAAGATGTTGACTCCGACCCCTTATAAGGTGCCAGAGAAGACCAAGAAGGCCAAGGGAGCTCGAAAGAGTTCCCAACGCCAGGTGTCGTCGGACTCACCGTCCGATGAGTCTGCGGCGCACTCTTCCCCCGAAGACGAGGAAGAAGAAGAAGAGGATCCCCCACCGACTGGGGGAGATAAGAAAAGGAAGGCCGCCCCAACTGGGGAGGCCGGAGGGTCCAAGAAGGGAAGGACGCTCCTTTCGGACAGCTCTACCGCCACCGACGAAAGAGAAGACGAGTGGTTGCCCAGGGCCATGCCCCAGGGGAGATCGTAAGTATTCGGATACGAAAGTAACACATAGGATTCCTTTATCACATTGCTTTCCCTAACGCCGAACTCAATTGTGCAGGCCGCCCCGAGCCAATATCGAGGTATCCTCGAACGGCTCCCTGGGGTCGTCGGACATGGATAGCGATCCAGTCCCGACCGCCACCTCCCCTCATCCAGCCGACGATGCCGAGGTGCTGTCTCAAGATGCACCGGATCGAGGGGGGACAGTCACGGAGGCGCCTCAAGGTGACCTTCTGGAATCCGGGAGCCGAGGGGACGAGGTCCCCGAGAGCTCCGAGTTCGGCCCTCAGCCGAACACCGCGCCGGACCCTCCAACGGTTCCGAGCTCGGGCAGGCGGTCCCCTTCAAAGGGGGGTGAGACGCCTATGCCGGTGACCTCTATCCATCCAGAGGCGTCGGACACTATGTTGGAAGCGCTTCGCAACGCTTCCATCGAGGAGGAGCACCGCACTAGCATGAGTGTGGTGATCTAGTAGGTTCAGTCCGCCAAGAGCGGATTGACTGAAGCATGTACTAGCCTTCTAACAGGCTTCGAGGTAAGTGTTTTAAATGTAGTAGAAATATTACCGCATAGACAGTAGCCCCTGATGCTTTGTTCGGTGTTCACAAAGAAAAGCCGAACAAAGGATCAAACAATATCGCAGGAGTCTAATATAAGTATGTCAATATGCATATGCATGCTTCGCTTCTGGCGTCCGCCGCACTAACTGCGGAGGTCGCCGTACTAAAGGAGGCCCTCGAGGGGTCCCAGAAAGAGGTCGGCCTTGCTAAGAGGCAGCTCGAGGAGAACAAGGGTAAGTAATACCCCGTCTATAGATGAGAAAAAAGACGTGATTGCTAAATGACAGGATCATTGTATGTTTGCCAGGGGCCACGACCGAGGTGGCGACCCTGAAGCAAGCTCTGTCCCAGGCCGAAGAGAAGGCGGCCCAGGAGCGCACCGAGCGAGAGACACACAAGGCTCAGGTGGGCGAGGTGCAGCAAGAGCTCCAGGCTCTCGTGACGAAGCACGAGGCGTTGGAGCTTGACTTGAAGACGCGAGAGTCTGAGCTTGCCGTGGCTCGTGAGAGCACGAAGAGTGCCATGGCCGAGGCATAGAAGACCCTTCAGGAGATCGACGTGATAAAGAAGATAGCGGCGGGTAAGGCTTTCTATATGCAAAGCAAGCATGTACAAGTAAATTATTGATTACTTACCCGGATCCGGAGCTCTTCAGGAGCATTCGCAGATTTGCCCCACAGTGTGTCCGATGCCGCACAATTTTACTAGGCCGAGGACGGTAGCTCGACGGAGAAGTTGTTCTGGTCTCAGTATGCTGAGGCCGAATATCCGGTGCCGATGAGCGACCAGCTGAAGCAGATGGCCGAGCTACATAATGCGGCCGATCAGGCCATGAAGGGTTCATAGTCCGGTTGTGGCCTGGCGATGCCCTTCTGAACAGCTTCTTTGGCCTGGTGAGGCGGCTTGTGGATGCCTGCCCACGGCTGGAGGTCGTCAAGCGATCCGTCTGCATTGAAGGTGCACGCCGGGCCTTCGCCCGTGTAAAAATGCAGTGGGTCAAGCTAGACGCCATGAAGCTGATCAAGGAGGGGCCGCCAGAGGGCAAGGAGCACCGCCACCCCGAGATGTACTACGAGGGTGTTCTGCCGGGCGCCCGTCTTATCGCGGATGAGTGTTCGCAAAATGTAATATTTGAATGAGACTTGCTCGTTTTGTCCTGTATGTATGAAAACTTGTTTCATATGCGCCATGCAACGCTTGTTTGAATTTAAAATATTACCTTCTGTTTAGCTGTTTATCCAATCTGAGAGATGGCTAGTCCTCGGCTTCTGCCCCCATGCCACGAGTGCTGGTGTGTTCGGGATAAACCTGAGCACTCTTGTTCCCATGTTTGGGTCCTTCGAGGGAGGTGCTCAGCACAACAAACAAGGAAACCAGACTAATAATGCTTTATCACTCTCACTTAGCCATAGAATTCTATAATTTTAAATTTCGGCGAAGCCCCTAGTATTCGGAGGGCCGAATTCGGGGCGCGATACACGCCTGTAAGCTAGACGGAGCCGGCCCCTCGCCCTAAGCGGCATAAGTCTTTAGGGACTCGAAAAACCTCGCTGAAAAGCGACCACTCTCTCGCCTTATCATGACAGTCAGTTTTAGCTTTCTCTACTGAGGTGCTCGGCCCAGCAGAACCGGGGCACAATCGCAGTAGTTCTCCTAGCGCTACATTAGCCGATAGAGTGGAACGTAAGGTACCAAAACATAGGAGCCTGGCAAACCCAACATTTGACCAAAGACATGATTCGGAGCTGATGCATATAATGCTATAAGTTCGGGGTGCCGCACTTGTGAAAGTGTTCGGACTTTGCACACCATATTGTGGGTACATAAGCCCCTGGTGTCGTGGTTCTAACTCTGACAGTGATGTAGGGGGGTATGTATGGAGAGGCTAGATCTTAGCTATTGGGAAGTTGTAAACACACCAAGATGTACGAGTTCAGGTCCTTCGCGGAGGAAGTAACAACCCTACGTCTCGGTGCCCGGAGGCGGTCGACTGGATTACTGGCGTGTGAATAAGAGGAGTGCGAACCCTTCATACTGAGGAGGGGGTGGCTTATATAGAGTTCGCTGGCCCCCTCCTACCCTCAGTAATGCAGGGTTTAAGGTACATTTAAGGTTCGACGTTACTGGTAACGCCCCTAATAAAGTGCTATAATGGCCATAAAGACTACTTGATAGCCGACCGTTTGCCTGCGGAGTGACTTTAGGTCTCCTGGCGGTCGAGTGGTTGGCTTCATGGTCGAGTGATAGCTTCTTGGTCGAGTGTCTTGAACCTGTCGATGATTGGGTCTAGGAACAGTGCAGCGAATCCACCATGACGGATACTAGTGGGGTGGTCCATGCGATCGAAGGTGGTCGGATAGGAGGACCAAGGGTTGAACTTTGGGGCGACTGGCTCCAACGCATATACGTCCCTGAGCGCACGCTTCCTCTCCCTCTTGGGGATGTGGGTTGCGTATATCATGTTCACCGTCCGCACTTGCGGGGGAAACCTCTTCTGTCCTCCAGTGTGCGGCTGCTGGGGTTCTTCCTCGTCATTGCTATGCGGCCCCTTGTCCTTGTTTTCGGCAATTAACTTGCCGGCCTGCTTGAACACCCAACAATCCCTATTGGTGTGATTGGCTGGCTTGTCTGGGGTGCCGTGTATTTGACACGAGCGATCGAGTATACGGTCCAAGCTGGACAGACCCGGCGTACTTTGTTTGAATGGCTTTTTCCGCTGACCGGGTTTAGAGCCTTTGAATCCGGCATTGACTGCCGTATCCTTAGTACTTTCACCGTTAATGCGGCGCTTATGCTTGTTGCGACGTGACCTGCTATTGCCGTCCTTGGTATCTAAGGTCCCATTGTTCTTTGATATGTTATTACTGTGAGCCAACCAGCTGTCTTCTCCCGCACAAAAGCGGGTCATGAGCGTCGTGAGGGCTGCCATAGATTTCAGCTTTTCCTGACCAAGGTGCCGGGCTAGCCACTCATCTCGGATGTTGTGCTTGAAAGCCGCTAAGGCCTCCGCATACGGACAGTCGACAATTTGATTTTTCTTTGTAAGGAACCGAGTCCAGAATTGCCTGGCCGACTCTTCTGGCTGTTGAATAATGTGGCTCAAGTCATCGGCGTCTGGTGGTCGCACATAAGTGCCCTGAAAGTTGTCGAGGAATGCGGCTTCCAGATCTTCCCAACAGCTAATGGAGTCCGCTGGCAAGCTATTAAGCCAATTCCATGCTGGTCCTTTGAGTTTTAGTGGGAGGTACTTGATGGCATGTAAGTCATCACCGCGGGCCATGTGGATGTGGAGGAGAAAGTCCTCAATCCATACTACGGGATCTGTAGTGCCGTCGTATGATTCAATGTTGACAGTGAAACCTTCTGGGAATTGATGTTCCATTACTTCGTCTATGAAGCATAAGGGGTGTGCGGCGCCTCTGTACTGGGCTATATCATGATGCAGCTCGAATGGGTCCTGCCCGCTATGTTCAGCCCGGCCGGATTTGCTTTTACTGTATCCGGCGTGACGTTTATTGTCTCGTAGAGTGGTGCGCCCTTGTGATCCATAGATCGATCTTGAATGCTTTGCTTTATCCTCCAAT
This sequence comes from Triticum aestivum, assembly GCF_018294505.1. Taxonomy (NCBI): domain Eukaryota; kingdom Viridiplantae; phylum Streptophyta; class Magnoliopsida; order Poales; family Poaceae; genus Triticum; species Triticum aestivum. The sequence continues at coordinate 132,223,693 of NC_057812.1, read as the reverse complement.
ATGTCTCGCAGGTCTGGCGTATCTCCCCATGCCTTTTTATTTGAATGGCGTTGGGGTGGAGGCTGAGCTTTTGGCTGGAATGCCTCTCTATCGTGGCCACAAGGTGGCTGATCAGCCGTTTTGTACGCTTCTTCCTCCAGTCGGGGAAGCAACCTGCGCCTTGGATAACTCTTGGAGGGACGCTCGAGTTTATACTGCTCGGCCGCGAGGACTTCAGTCCATTTGTCAGCTAGCAGATCTTGGTCAGCTTGAAGCTGCTGCTGCTTTTTCTTCTGGCTATTTGCCGTGGCCATAAGCCTGCGCTTGAAGCGCTCTTGTTCGACGGGATCCTCTGGTATGGCGAATTCATCGTCGCCGAGGCTTGCCTCGTCTTCGGAGGGGGCATGTAATTGTCGTCCTCATCCTCTCCGCCAGCCGCTCTCTCAGGAGAGCTGGCTCCTTCATCCTCCTGCTCTTGCTGGAGGGGATTGTTGTTGTCTTCGGCGCTATCCGGAGTGTTATTATCTCCTGTGCTGGTATCACCACTTTTGCTTTGGCGGGACTTAGAGCGGCGCCGTTGACGTCGACGCTTGGGTTGCTTCTTGGAGGGGTCATCCTCTGTTATCTCGTCGCCGTTGCCTTCATTGGGTGTATCCACCATGTATATGTCATACGACGAGGTGGCGGTCTAGTGCCCTGTAGGTGCTGGTTCATGTTCGTCTCCCACATCGTCGTCCATACCGTTAATGTCTTCGGAGTCGAAGTCGAGCATGTCAGTTAAGTCATCGAAAGTGGCTACAAAAGTGGGTGGTGGGTGGGCGTCGAATTTCTTCGTCATCCGCATCCCAATCCTGTTGGCCATAATCCGGCCAGGGCACTCCTGACAAAGAGAGAGACCTTAGTGAATTCAGAATGTCGCCGAAGGGCGAGTGCTGAAAGATATCCACGGCAGTGAATTCCATGATCGGCGCCCACTCGGATTCGATTGGCAGGGGCATGGATGGTTCGGGGTCCGGAAGAGAGTCCAGCACCTTGGAGTCACGTGCCGTGCAGAGGATTATTCTGGTGTTTGGTTCAATCGCCGTTGAGACTGCAGCCCCTGAGGCGGTGTCTAGCCACCCGTCCTCGATTGGCGTAGTTGGCTCCGAGCTAAGGGTCGGAGCTGATGCGGGTGCGGCCTCTAAAGTACCGTCCGATGGCAGAGCTAGGTCATACCCATCGCGACCGTGCGGCGTGCCCGGCTGTGGCTCGGATCCGTCGAAGATCAAGTCCCCACGGATATTGGCCGTGTAATTCAAACTTCCAAATCTGACCGATGGCCAGGGGCATAGCTTTCAATCTGCTCCAGATGGCCAAGCGAATTAGCCCGCAGTGCAAAGCCACCGAATACGAAGATCTGTCCGGGGAGAAAAGTCTCACCCAGGATTGCATCGCTATCGATGATAGTAGGAGCCATCAAGCCTAACGGCGACGACACAAAGGAACTCTCAATGAAAGCACCAATGTCGGTGTCAAAACCAACGGATCTCGGGTAGGGGTCCCGAACTGTGCGTCTAGGCCGGATGGTAACAAGGGGCAAGGGACACGAAGTTTTACCCAGGTTCGGGCCCTCTTGATGGAGGTAAAACCCTACGTCCTGCTTGATTAATATTGATGATATGGGTGTTACAAGAGTAGATCTACCACGAGATCAGAGAGGCTAAACCCTAGAAGCTAGCCTACAGTATGATTGTATGTTGTGATTGTTGTCCTACGGACTAAAACCCTTCGGTTTATATAGACACCGGAGAGGGTTAGGGTTACACAAGGTCGGTTAGAAAGGAGGAGATATCCATATACGTATTGCCTAGCTTGCCTTCCACGCCATGTAGAGTCCCATCCGGACACGAGACGAAGTCTTCAATCTTGTATCTTCATAGTCTAACAGTCCGGCCAATGGAGATAGTCCGGCTATCCGGAGACCCCCTAATCCAGGACTCCCTCAGAGATCAAACCTCTCCTGGACCCTTGGGTTCCTTGTAATGATGTTATTAGTTGAGTCGAGAATGCTCTTGAACGAACCTGCCATGTTAACCGAGGTGATGACGTCACACCGATCAATGAGTTCCCCCACCACGTCATCTTTCAGATCAGGGCAAGAATAACGGGGTCGTTTCTGGCCCGTTCCCTCCATGGAGAAGACGATCGTACAATGGCAGAAGGAAGGGTGAAGGCAAATGGAGGAGGGAGGAAGAGCGTGCGACAACAGTTCCAAATCGAGAGGGAAAGGCGAAGAGTCGATGGACGGTTGCTAGTTTGCCACGGTACACGAAGAGGTGCCCCGGCCTACACGTGCTTTCGGAAATTGTAAAAAAGGACTCGCCGTTGTCTCATTGACATGTTGGAACAGGACCACATGTCAACGAAATATGGTGTGTAATTTCTCATGCAAAATGCGATCTGGCCGCGTTGGCCCGAGGTGCCGCATTAGTTATCGACTTTTATTTTTTTAATGGCGTGCCGTTCAGTTTTAAAGCACGACTAACTGGTACTATTTGCAGAGAAAATATAAAGTACTCTACCACTACTCCACCTCTAGTACTAGTAGTATAAAAAGATATATAAGCTGGAGCTTCATAGCTTTCTTGCTAAGGGCTGCCCACTTGCTTCTCACACTATCACCCTCTCTCCAGATCTAAAAAAGACGGCCTCTCCCTCCCTCCTCACCGGTGGTCACAGATCCACCGGGGAAGAAAAGGACATACGGCGTTGACGCACTCGTCGTCGGCGAGCAAGGTCACGCACTGACAACAAGGCCGTCCTCTCAGACCTAGCACCCGCGCGGGATGGCCTCCGTCCCTAAGCTCACTGCCGTAGTGCGTGCGGAGGACAACGACCACGAGCGAAGCCACATCCCGCCGACCCTCAGGTATGCTACCTATTTTCGAACAATACCCTTGTTTTATTGCCCCATCTGCGACGTCGCTGCATGTGGATCTTTTTCCACTCCACCATCTTCCCAATTTCCTATCCTCTGCTCTGTTGGTCATGCAGATGAAAACCTTAATTTGCACTATTAAAGGAAACCATACTTCATGCAGACTAATCCATGTCTGGGTTGAATAAGGAAAGGAAGGGAGACTGTACTATCCAAGAGAGTAGGCATCGAACCCGCATCTAGGTTGAAAAGGGGAAAATCAGTAGCTAAGGAACGAGTCTCGTGTCTCTTGGTTGAAGAAGGGTAGAAAGGCATGACAACACAATAGAGAATGATCAGGTTAATCGGTTTGTTGTCCTCACATAGGAAAAAGGTGGCTAAAGAGAACAAAAATGGGACGTAATCCACATATGCTGCCTGGATATTTGTTGCTCTGGGCAACCATACCTCCCTCACCACTCTATGTGTCTGTGGAGGTGACGGTGTCTTGGACTAGGGGGTACTCGCCACGTCGTCTCCCAATTAGTTGGATTGGGCTGAGGACCCCCATGGTCGTATGCTCATGGGCCAGTTCGGACAGCCGAAGACATATACGTGGAAGATTCCACAAGACTTGGTGATTAAGACAAGGACTCCTCTCCACCGGCATATTCGACTAGGACTCTTGTTATCCTAGGCCTCTGGTACATTATATACGCCGAGGCCAGGCTAGTTAGTAGATTATTATGACATTACTCATCATACATGTAGGGTTTATACCACAACATATGATCTCGAGGTAGATCAACTCTGTACTTGGTACTCCATCAATATAAACAAGAGCAGGACTTAGGGTTTTACCTCCATCAAGAGGGCCCGAACCCATCGTGTCCCCTATCTCCTGTTACGCATCGATCCATGACACATAGCCTGGGACTCCCTAGCCGAGATCTACTGTTTTTGACACCGACAATGGGGCTTTCATTGAGAGTTTTGTTGTGTGATCGACAAAGGATCAATGGCTCGCGCGCAGATCAACTGCGATGCCGGCATCTTCGTCGCTGGCTCGATTGGTCATCTTGGCTCGACGAGGACCACGCTCCATCTCTGATCGTCATGTTCGGACGGGGGCCTTCATGAACATCAACTCCGATCTCTATCAAGATCATGGAGGAATCATCCATGGAGCTCAGGGGCTCAATGTCAACATTGCCCTCGGGCGACCGTGCTATTTTTCTGAACAGCGAACTTGTATCCGCTGCCACCACCTCCTCGAGCTTCGCTTTGATGATTCGTTTGGTGGAATTGTGTGTAATTGAGTCTACAACAACCATGCAAAATTTCGTCAAGTTCCGATGGAGGAATCTTCGGCAATCTACGATATACCGGAGCCCTGTCAAATCTGGATGGGAATCTGGACGAGTTTAGGGCGTGGTCTCCAGAACCTAGCTCGGACGTCCTTTGGAAGATCCAACCGTTGATCGGCTGCGGAATTCCTATATCTACCACCCCTCCAAATTTCAGCTTGATCCGACCGTCCAAACTCCAGAAACCTTCCGATTAGTGCATCACTTTTCAGATCTATTTTTTGTGCGAATACGGATCCGACCAGAATTCATGTTTCTTTATGAACGTGATATTGGACAACCTTTTTAAAGGAATTTTCTTCTATGGTATTATGCGTTGTTTTTAACACGTGCCCATAAAATTTTACGCCTTCTTTGAGGCACTCTTCACCATCGCTCTGGTGTCACACTAGTCCGGTAATATTGCTCCACGTCTGCCGACCTGCACTAGACAGACCGTTGCTTCATCGAGCCGAGCCTAACCTTATCGAATCATTAGCTCGGCAAGCCGAACAAGAGTTCGCCATTGCGAAGGATCAATCATCACCAACACCATCGCCCCACGGATTGCATGGTCAGGCGCGCCGACATCGCCGCTCGGTCACTTCATCAATCCGGCATTGACCGCGTCACAAGTTATGACTAGCATCGGCATGGCCGCACTGTTGCTTTTCAAGCCGATGTCCATCACGCCGAAGTGCTTCAACACCTCGGCTGACATGGCAGTTGCAACTTCTCCTTACTGACCAGCTCCATCATCTCGGCTAGACCAGGGACTGTGTTATTTCTTCATCAACATACACCGGTGACTTCGGCGTCACCAGCCGACCAGCTTCGTGACGTTAGCTGGACCGAGGGCTTTGCCTCGGCGAGCCCACCTTTGCTAGCATCGCCATGCCGTCGCTTTATTGCCCATCAGGCAATGGGTGTGTAGACCGAGTCCCAATTTTGGGAGTAATCTTTCTTCAGATTGCTACAACAGATAAACCAGGTGCTATTAATCCTAGTATTTTTCTTGTTTGGGTTTATTTTTCCCAAGGAATTATTACTCTGGTTTGTTTCATCATCTGTACACAGTTCTATCAAATGGTGGCCACATTAACAACGGTCGCGTGGTGGTTTGGTCAATTTCCGTATATAGTACGGCGAATGCCGCATCCGGAACTCAGACCGGCCTGCGAATTCAGGCTTGGCCACACCTTCACCGCGTCACGCCGATGCCCTGCATCGACATGACTCCGACGCTAGGCCACATCTCTTTCATTAAATTATTTTTCCAAAAATCAATTATCCTTTTTGGACCGCACTATTTTATGTGTCTAGGTGATCGACTTCGACTGTGTCACGCGGTCACTTTGGCAAGCCGACGTTGTTGTCCCAATCGGCTCGTGTGATCACCTTGTTGGTCGAATCGCCATACTGACATGTTCGGTCGCCTTGGGGACTTCGGCATTGCTGAGAGAGCTCTACCTCATCGAGTGTTCGGCACATGGGCCATATTTCTTTTATTACTCACTTTGTGTAAATTATTAATTATGCAACAATTATTATTATTATTATTCCTATTATCTCCGGCTTGCACTATTTTCTGTGCACAGGTAAAGGATCTGGGTCGGGCAGCGCTGTCACCTCGGCGTATCGACGTAGCACGTCACCTCGGCTGGACCGAGGGCTTCGTCATTACTTCATTAAGCCGTGCCGGGGACTTCGGCGTCACACTGCCGGCCTGCATTGGCCGTGCTATGTCGCCACTTCGAAGTGCCGAGCTCTTCACTCCGCCACCTTGGGACCGGCTTGGGGGCAGGGACCTTGTCCCGCCGTAAGCTCAGGCCGTGCATCGACACCGAGCACATTAACCAGCTAAGTCGCTTCCATGCTTAAAAACCTTTAGTTTTAAATTTCGTTTGGTTCGACCAAGCATTATGCTTTTTTGACAAAAAGTCATTTGCGAAAAACTTTCTTTGTCAAAACCTTGTTTGTTGCAAGCAAATTCAAATACCCCCTTTACTTGGGGGCTTCCTTTATGAAGCCTTTCCTCTTGCATATGATTATACTTGTACGGCTTCGTTCCTTGTTCGTGTATTACGCCACAATATGCACCATGTTGACTTAAGTGTTTTGCAAGCTGGGTTGCCTGGCTCCTGTGCTTACCCCTACATTCCCGATTGTTCGGCTAGGCGGTAAATGGAGCACCTCTGCGATGGTTACTATCGAGTCATCCGAGTTAGTACCTCAGACTGGGTGAAGCCGAAAGCTAGTGCTCTTATTATTTTCAATAATGGTCGGGCACACAACGGAACTCATGAGTACAAAAAATCTATTGCACAAGTCTCATAGTAACAATGAGCAACCGAAGAAAGGTATTGGTGGAGGTACTATTTTCAGAGATGCTTCTTACACTTCGTCAGTAATATAACATAGGTTCCCTGAGCGCGCTTTGTCTGTTACAGCCTTATGGCCTGATTGGCTGGTTATCGGAAAAATTGTCGATGCTTTCGACAGGTGGAGTACATGACACTTTTCGGTCCTTGACCAAAGAGGGAGAAGCCGACGGTCGGTTAAGACGCGTTTAAAGTTTGGGCGAACACATATATGATATAAGTACATCGATACATACAATCATTATACATAAAATTCTTTTACCCAAGTCACTCGGGGGCTCTTCAAATTTATATGAGCTGTTTTATAGTAAATGTGTTTTCTTCTTGGTCGTTGCAAAGTCTTTTTCTACCGCTCCTTTTTCGACTCGAATGTATGGTCAATAGCCGGATAGCATGTCTTCTCTCTAAAAAGCCGCTCGAGTTTAGTTCGCTAAACTGATCTCGGAGAAGTACTCCATCTTTGGGATAATGAGCTTGAAGCCGTAGGCTGACCCGCGTGAAGTCTTGAGATCAGGTGTGTCATGTTGGCACCGAACAGTTGATCTTGTTCGGATGTCAGATTTTACTGACGCTTTTTGGTTGTCCAAGCTTATGGCACTTTTAAACTATTTGTGTGTTTCCAGCATAAGTCTCGCAGTGCAATGTCGGACACCTTTAGAGATTCGGAAAAAACATCCTCGGATATTACTATATATGCATCGGTTTCAAATTGTGTCTTCAGTCAAATAGTTGGGTTGCCCGGCTCCTATGCTTGCCCCCTATGTTCCGCTTTGTTCGGCTAGGTGTGCAAAGGGAGAACCATTGCGATTGTGCTTCCAGCTCGCATGGTTAAGCACCTCAGTGGAGAAAGCCGAAAACTGACTGTCACAATAAGCGTAAACTGGTCAGTGATCCAATGACTATGTTAAATGACGGGTCGTTTATAACATTGGCCGAAGTGTTTTCGGCTTGACCTCGGATGTCGCCGAACACTAACCGGGGGCTCGTAGCTAGCTTCCCTCGTTTAAAGCTCCTATGACTAAGTGAAAGTTATAAAGCCCGCATATCCAATTGCTTCGTTTCCTGCTAACACAACCGCCTTCGGGCACCGAGATGTCGGCTAAGGGTTGTCTTGTTATTGCGGAGACACCCTGCATAGTATCTACAAAGGGGTAGAAGCCGACGATGGGCCGCTTTCAACTGATAAACGGTCGCAACGGAGTCAAAATAAACATATCATCGTCATTTGTATTTAATATACAAGGGCTGCCTGCCGTAATCATCGTTATAAAGCCATAAATATGCATCAATTTGGCTTAAGATTTTTGCACAAAGTTTGGGAACTTTCCCCGAACTAAATCCTCAATATTTTCCTCCCACATTGATCGGAGGTGAGGTTTCATGATCATGATAAGCATGACAACCCAAGGAAAGGAACCGATAGCGGGACTATTTTCCTTGGAAGATGTTTCTTACATTAAGTAATATAACATATCTCTCTGCGTACCTTTGTTTATAAAACTGTATGCCCGGATTGTGTTGTTTTCCATAAATCTTTGCCCTTATAACGGCTTTATGAAGTAGGACCAACACTCCTCAGCTACTGGCCGAGGAGGTAGAAGCCGATGGTCGGTCAACAAAGTTTTGTACAATGCAGATCCGAGCATTAATGATGTAAAGTACTTGGAAACATAGAATCATTACACATGATTTATGATTTCACTCTGGATATCGATCCTTAATTCAGCCGCCCGTGCCCGCATTAAGGCTCGGGGGCTACTGGGCTTCGGGCTTATCATTTACTAATATTAAAGGGGCACATTGATCCCCTGATCTGGTGTTACCACCCGACCAGTGTCTCGGGGGCTACTACATTGGCAATCCAGTGCAGAAAATTTAAGTGCAATATAGTTTTCGAGGAGATTATGATCCTTAGGTTGGTCGGCTGCACCCAACCTGAGTCTCGAGGACTTTTCACACCGCTTTTTGTGTCCTGAAGTATTCTGCCGAGCTAGGAGTTGATCCTCAGGCCGATTTTGCAAATCAACCTGAGTCTCAGCGGCTACTGGGATCAACAGTCTTATGTAATCCTTCAGGTGCATCTCGGGTTTTAGACCGATACACACCTTGAGGGCTACTGGCTATATATCTCGGCAGAGAATAAATTGCACCAATCAAAAATATTGACAAAAAATAGGCCCACAGTCGGGGTGGTGCACCACCTCGGAAGCAGTCCAGCATAAAACTCGGGTGCCGGTGGCTGGCTCCATAGAGGGCATTTCCGGCATTAAGCTTGGCTAAACTCCTTCATCTTTTTTGACCAAGGTGGTTTATGACACCTCGGATATAGTCCGGTGTTGGAGCTCGGATATATTCCGGCGTTGGAGCTTGGACATAGTCCGGCGTTGGAGCTCAGATACATTCCGGCGTTGGAGCTCAGAAGCGGTCTGGCGTTGGTGCTCGACTGCAAAAGATACCTTGAATGCAGTCCGGCGTTGGAGCTCGGATGCAAGAAGACGCTACCACCCGGGAACAACTTCAAACCCGAGGTGTGGCATAAAAATAACAAGGCATTGATAAAGGCCGAGAACTTAAAGGGGCTCCTCGGATACCCGACGTGTAAACTCTTCGGATTTACTTTGGCGACTCTCAAGATCAAAGATGGGAAGATTTGTTGAACCAGTTTTCAAGATCGACGACCGAAGATGAAGAACAATTCAGAAGAATCGAGGAGCATCCCCAACTTGAAGATCGGTTCACGGGGCTACTGACAGTGTCCTGGACAAGGGGGTGCTCGCCACGTCGTCTCCCAGTCAGTTGGATTGGGCTGAGGACCCCCATGGTCGTATGCTCATGGGCCAGTTCGGACAGCCGAAGACATATACGAGGAAGATTCCACAAGACTTGGTGATCAAGACAAGGACTCCTCTCCACCGACGTATTCGACTAGGACTCTTGTTATCCTAGGCCTCTGGTACATTATATAAGCCGAGGCTAGGCCAGTCGGTAGATTATTATGACATTACTCATCATACCTATAGGGTTTAGACCACAACATATGATCTCGAGGTAGATCAACTTTGTACTTGATACTCCATCAATGTAAACAAGAGCAGGACGTAGGGTTTTACCTCCATCAAGAGGACCCGAACTTGGGTAAACATCGTGTCCCCTGTCTCCTGTTACCCATCGATCCATGAAACACAGCCTGGGACCCCCTACCCGAGATCTGCCGGTTTTGACACCGACAGGAGGTACATCATACTGGTGCGCCCACTGTCCGAATGGGTCTCCCATGCTCTTATTGCCACTTTTTTGTTGTTAGTATAACGCTAGTGGTAAAGTCAACCAATGCTACTGCTAAAGTGATGCCACATTTAACTAATGACGCACTAGTCTAATGCCACCGATAAATTTAAGCAATGCCATTTAATGTCTCTGGATTATTTCAGGGTTAGCTGTTGATTGTGGATGTATTAAAGATTTTTCAGCTAAGGCATTCTAATGTTGTTGCACAACCAGTATACCAACGATGAAACTTGTTACTACCTTCAGATTTTTGCACTGTTAATGCTTATAGATTACATACCTCACTTTCATGAGATAGGTCAATTTTTTTTGTACAGTGTGACCTAAATGCCAAGGCGCTGATGTCATTTTATTTTGGTTAAACTACACAAGAAATTATGAAGACAAGAGGAAAGGTCAAGAGTGGGCACCTCCTCCTTTGGCTATTGTATTGATTCGTTCGATCAAGTTTTTATGTTTGATCAATTATCAAGATTGGGATAGCAATTTTTCATGTCCACTCAAGTTCGAAATGATATTTACCTTGAAGGTACAAGGTTTGCAATTTTTTAATACTATCATTAGTTAATAATGCTAGTTACCTTCAGACTTTTGTATTTGGCTTAATGCTCTTGCACAACTAGTATATCAATGCTGAAACTTGTTACCTCTACATTTTGTATTGTTAATTCTTATAGAAATCTTCCAGTGCTAGAGCTTATGGAAATCTATTCAGTAAAACCATTGTACTGTACCCTGCAATAAAATAACTACTCTACTGTTGCACTAGCCACTGGATTAGTGTATATTTGTACTATTTGAATGGTGTTGCATTAGCGTATGGACATATATAAAGTGTGGCAAGCTTTCCCAGATATGTGCTCAAGAAAACTACTACTTTTTTTCTAAATACTGGACGTTTGGGTACTTTAAACTGAACTGCGAAAATGTCTTATATTAAGGAACAGAGGGTGTAGAGTTCACTCAAATTATCCCGGTAAAGCTAGTCACACCTTTGTTAAAATTAATGTTCATTATGTTATCGGAGGAGGTCTGTATGTTTGTCTCTAATGTCTGTCGACTACATACCTGATATCATGATGTAATGTTAGGTCATTTCCTTTTGTACAGTATCACTGAATTGTCAAGGCGGTGATGGCATTTTATTTTATTTGAACTGCACAAAATATGCTTAAAAGAGGAGGAAAGGTCAGGAATCGATCATTCTTTCAGAAATAACTATATATGCCTTTCTGACATCAGCCGCTGTTGCCTTATTTATTCCTTCAAACATGTGGTTAGAAACAGTCTTGCTACCTTTTCCCATTAAGAAATTGGAATGCTTATATTTGCGAGTCTATGCTTCAACTAATGCCACTTTTATAGTAATCACACTTTGAATATCTACACAAACAGGGATGCTCGATTTTAGTGGAATTGCACAAAAAGTCCAACTGGTTCAACATTAGGATCATGTTTTCTTCCAAACCTTTATATCCAATTGGTGGCACAATGAGCTATTCATTACGAAGGTACATGGTTTGCTACTATCTTGCTACTCTTTTTGTACTGTCATTAGATAGTAATACTAGTGGTTTGCATGTGAATTTATTGGCAGGGTGGACCTACATTGGAGGTGCAGGACATGATTCAATGATTGGATGCTCAATTTCGGTTGTATCGGTTTCACCTCTTCCATCACTGCGAACATGGATTGTCATTCTGGTCACGAATGTGTACGTACATACTGGTCGATGTAGAGGCGCGCACATGTCGTAGTAGAGGCGCACACGTAGCATGTACACGTACGTACAACAGCCGGTGTGCAAAAAAGAAAATACGGCCACGTACATACATACGGGCGGGGTCTCGAATGCCTATTCGCGCATACGTGCGGCCAGGGCTCGTGTACATGGTTGAGTCGGAACGGAGAAACAGCGTCGTCCTCGCCCGCAAAAAGAACAGTGTCGTCATCGTGTTCATGGGGAGGAAACAGAATGCGTCGTGTTCATCGGGACGCAACAGAACGCATGGGAGCCAACCGGCTTGGATGGAACAGCCGATGGAAACGAGGCCTGGCGTACCGCAGAACAGAAGAAACGGCCTTGAGTTCGACCGGCCACGGTCGAAACAGGATCATGTTCATCGGGAGGGGTTTGGCGTACCGCAAAACGGAGGAAATGGACCTCCTACAGTCGAAACAGGGGTCCTGCTCATCGGGAAGGGTGTGGCGTATCACAAAATGGAGGAAACGGACTTGTATTGGAGCGCTACAGTCGAAACAGGGGTCCTGTTCATCGGGAGGGGTGTGGCGTGCCGCAAAATGGGACTCCACGGGATACTGTTCATCTCCACCGTCGACCCCCTCCAGCCTCCATGGGCTACTGTTCATCCACCGTCGACCTCCTCCAGCCTCCACCTGCGACTATTCATCCACGGGCTCCTGTTCATCCAGCCTCCACTGCGCGCTACTCCATCGACTACTGTTCAACCAGCCCTCTCCACGGGCTCCTGTTCAACCACCCCTCCGCGGGCTAATGTTCATCCAACCCTCCACCATCTACTGTTCATCCAGCCCTCCATGGGGTCGTCCTATTCATCCAGCCCTCCAAGGGGTCCTGTTCATCCAGCCCCAACCGGCTCGATCGATCGGGGTCCTGTTCATCCAGAGGCAACACCATGGGGTCTTGTTCATCCACCCCCACCGGGAACTGTTCATCCAAACCCCCCAAGCAACGCTCACTGTTCATCCAGAGGCAGCATTGATCGGCTTCAGTTAGCATAAGTAGCGAAGGAATCGCTCGATCGGGTTCAGTTAACAGTCATCGATCGATCGCTCGGGTTCAGTAACGTGTAGCCTGCAGTGCAATCACTCGGGTTCAGTAGGCAAACGCCTCGCTCGGGTTCAATTAGAGCCCAACGCCTTGCACCCAGGCATGTGCATGTACAAGAGAAACGCGCAAACCTCCATGCATCGCTCGGCCCCGACCACCCACCGTAACCGGGAACACCGGCGTTCGAAGGGGCCTCGTTCGCCTGATGAGATTTCTTTGTTATGATTTACACATTAATTTTCTTAAAATTGGTTATTTGTTTCCTAATTAATGTGATTGAGCGGTTTTTCTTAAAATAAATTATTTCTTTTCTAATTAATGTGATTGAGTGATTGAAAGTAATGTTAATTAATTTAGGTTTGATTTGATCTTTAGAGATTGATCGTGATTGATTATACATTACTAAATAATTTGTGTCAGCATGGAAAATTATGATATGTTCAGATTTCTTTCATTGTGTGGGAGGGTGACGTGAAAATAAACCGGTGAAGTGGGGAGGGGACGAAAAAAATCTATGTAAAAACCCTATGAAAAAACCCAACGAAAATGGGAGGTGGGACGAAAAAAAACCGTAATGGAGACTACCAACGGCTCCATTACGAGTAGACATTATTTGTTTCTTAATTAATGTGATTGAGTGATTTTTCTTAAATAAATTATTTGTTTTCTAATTAACGTGATTGAGCGATTTAAGGCAATGTTAATTAATTTAGATTTGATCTTTAGAGATTGATCGTGATTGATTCTACATTACTAAATAATTTGCGCCAGCATGGAAAATTCTGATATGTTCAGATTTCTTTCATTGTGTGAGAGGGTGACGCAAAAATAAACCGATGAAGTGGGGGAGGGGACGAAAAAAAATCTATGAAAAAACCCAGCGAAAGTGGGAGGTGGGACGAAAGAAACCCGGAACGGAGAGTACCAACGGCTCCATTAGGAGTAGAGATTTTTGGCTCGGTGATATGTCTCCAATGTCTCTATAATTTATGTAGTATTCATGCTAATATATTATCATTCTTGGATGTTTTACAATCATTTTATAGCAACTTTATATCATTTTTTGGGACTAACCTATTGACATAGTGCCCAGTGCCAGTTGCTGTTTTTGCTTGTTTTTTACATCGCAGAAAATCAATATCAAACGGAGTCCAAATGCAACGAAACTTTTTGAAGATTTTTTTTAGACTAGAAGACATCTAGTGGGCCAGAGAAGCACCTGGGGGGTGCCCCGAGGGCGGCACAACCTGTTGGGGATCATAGCAGAAATTTAAAATTTTCTACGCATCACCAAGATCAATCTATGGAGTAATCTAGCAACGAGGGGAAGGGGAGTGCATCTACATACCCTTGTAGATCGCTAAGCGGAAGCGTTACTAGAACGCGGATGAGGTAGTCGTACTCATAGCGATTCAGATCGCGGTCGATTCCGATCTAAGCGCCGAACAACGGCGCCTCCGCGTTCAACACACGTGCAGCCCGGTGACGTCTCCCATGCCTTGATCCAGCAAGGAGAGAGGGATAGGTTGGGGAAGACTCCGTCCAGCAGCAGCACGATGGCGTGGTGGTGGTGGAGGAGCGCGGTACTCCAGCAGGGCTTCGCCAAGCACTACGAGAGACGAGGAGGGAGAGAGGTAGGGCTGCGCTTAGAGAGAGAGAGACTCGTGTGTCGTGCAACCCCAAAACCTCCACTATATATAGGGGCAAGGATAAGGGGAGGCGCCCTAGGGTTTCCCCTAGGGGGGCGGCGGCCAGGGCAGATGGGATCTCCCCCTTGGGTGACTTGGCCCCCAAGCCAGGAGGTGGGAACCCTAGATGGATGCCCCAAACCCCTGGTCACGTGGGAATAGGTGAGGGGGGCGCACAGCCCCTTAGTGGGCTGGTTTGCCCCCTTCCCTTGGCCCATGAAGCCCCCAACACTTGCTGGGCTCCCGAACAACCTTTTGGTCATGCTGGTCATCACCCGGTACCTCCAGAACACTTCCGGAATCCAAAACCCTTCGTCCAATATATCAATCTTCACCTCCGGACCATTCCGGAACTCCTCATGATGTTCGGGATCTCATCCGGGACTTGTAACAACATTCGGTAACCGCGTACATACTTTCCCTATAACCCTAGTGTCATCAAACCTTAAGTGTGTAGACCCTACGGGCTCAGGAATAATGCAGACATGACCGAGACATCTCTCTGGTCAATAACCAACAGCGAGATCTGGATACCCATGTTGGCTCCCACATGTTCCATGATGATCTCATCGGATGAACCAGGATGTCAAGGATTCAGTCAATCCCGTATACAATTCCCTTTGTCTACCGGTATAGTACTTGCTCGAGATTCGATCATCGGTATCCTGATACCTTGTTCAATCTCGTTACCGGCAAGTCTCTTTACTCGTTCTGTAACACATCATCCCGTGATCAACTCCTTGGTCACATTGTGCACATTATGATGATGTCCTACCGAGTGGGCCCAGAGATACCTCTCCGTTTACACGGAGTGACAAATCCCAGTCTCGATTCGTGCCAACCCAACAGACACTTTCGGAGATACCCGTAGTGCACCTTTATAGCCACCCAGTTATGTTGTGGCGTTTGGTACACCCAAAGCATTCCTACGGTATCCGGGAGTTGCACAATCTCATGGTCTAAGGAACTGATACTTGACATTAGAAAAGCTTTAGCAGACGAACTATACGATCTTGTGCTAGGCTTAGGATTGGGTCTTGTCCATCACATCATTCTCCTAATGATGTGATCCCGTTATCAATGACATCCAATGTCCATGGTCAGGAAACCATGACCATCTATTGATCAACGAGCTAGTCAACTAGAGGCTTACTAGGGACATGTTGTGGTCTATGTATTCACACATGTATTACGGTTTCCGATTAATACAATTATAGCATGAACAGTAGACAATTATCATGAATAAGGAAATACAATAATAACCATTTTATTATTGCCTCTAGGGCATATTTCCAACACAACCCACCAGGGCGTGCCAGGTGGGCCAGGCATGCCCACCTCCGTGGCCTTCCGCATCCCCTCTTCACCCTATAAACCGTCAAATATTCCAAAAACACTCGAGGTTACCCTAGATTAGAAGTTTTGCCATCGCAAGCCTCTATAGCCACGAGAAACCAATCTAGACCCTATTTCGGCACCTTGTCGGAGGGGGGAATCATCACCGGTGGCCATCTTCATCATCCTGACGGTCACCATGATGAGGAGGGAGTAGTCCACCCTCGGGGCTGAGGGTTTGTACCAGTAGTTATGTGTTTAATCTCTCTTTCTCTCTCGTGTTCTTGATGGCACAATCTTGATGTATCGGGGGCTTTGTTAATATAGTTGGATCATATGGTGTTTACCCCTCTCTATCTTGTCGTGATGAATTGAGTTTTCCCTTTGAGATTTTGTTTTATCGGATTGAATGCTTTCATGGATTTGAGAGCACTTTATATATGTCTTGCATATGAATACCTGTGGTGACAATGAGGTATTATTTTGATTCACTTGATATATGTTTTGGCACTCAACTCGCGGATTCCCGAGGTGACATTGGGGTAATCTAAGCATAGGGGTTGATGCATGTTCTCGTCTTTGTTTCTCCGTTAGAAATAGTGGGGCACTCTTTGAGGTTCTTTGTGTTGGATTGAGTATTATGAATCTGAATTTGCTTTGGTGTTATTTTAGTACGAACTCTTGATAGATCAATCGGAAAGAATAACTTAGTGTTATTTTAGTACAAACTCTTGATAGATTGATCGAAAACAATAACTTGGTGTTATTTTAGTACGAACTCTTGGATAGATAGATCGGAAAGAATAGCTACAAACAATTTCTTCTTCTGTTCTCAGCTAGATAAGAACTTTGGAATGATTCTTCGTTGCACGTTGAGGGATGGTTATGTGATCCAATTATATTAGCATTGTTGAGAGGTTACACTAGCGGAAGTACGGACCCTAGGCCTCATTTTCAAGCATTGCAATACCATTTGTGCTCCTTTTTATCAATTGCTACCTTGCTGTTTTTTATTGTTCTTATTACAAAAACCAATATCTACTATGCATACTACACTTGTATCACCATCTCTTCACCGAACTAGTGCACATATACAAATTACAATTGTATTTGGTGTGTTGGGGACACAAGAGACTTTTTATTATTTGATTGCAGGGTTGTTTGAGAGAGACCATCTTCATCCTATGCCTCCCATGGATTGATAAACCTTAGGTCATCCGCTTGAGGGGAAATTGCTACTGTCCTACAGAACTCTATGCTTTGAGGCCCAACACGTGTCTACAAGAATAAAGTTGCGTAGTAGACATCAAGCTCTTTTCTGGCGCTGTTGCCAGAGAGGTGAGTGCTTGAAGGTATATCTTTAGATCTTGCAATTGAATCTTTTTGTTTCTTATTTTATCACTAGTTTGGTTTAATAATAGAAAACTACAAAGAAATGGAGATTGGGTTACCTCAAGTTGTTCTTTATCTTTATAATGTCTTCTTGAGAATAAGGATTCCGATAATTGTGCTCTATTGATAGAAAAAGATTCAACAAAATTTATGGCATAAAAACGTTGGATGATGGGCATGATTGCAATATTGCTAGTATGAATTATTTGAATATCCATGATGTTAATGATGATTGCATTAGTCATGATAATGATGTCTCCTATAAGAATGTCAATTTTTGTGGAGTGAATTGGGAGTGCAATTGCACACCAAAAAGGGAGGATAGATTTTGTAAGAAGCATAAATATTTAGAAACAAAAAAGTTCCAAGAGAGGCTAGATGATTGTGCTGAAAGATTTATTTTTCTCGCCATCCCTGTGAACTTTGCAATGAACGTGGTCATTTAAATCTCCAATGCAAATTGTTTCATGATCAAATCGTGTCCAACAATTGTGATAACTTGATTACCCTTGAGCATCATAAATAGTTAGTCTTCTTTTGGGTTATGAAGAAATGAAATGTATAACTGAGGGACTTCCAAAATTTAATCTCAAGAGATTTCTTGATTTTGATCTAGAGGAAATTTATATGTTATTGTGCGGTAAATTGCATTGAGAATCCTTATATTGCCAACTATGTAAAGACAAGAAAACAAATAGAATATGAAGAGAGTACTAATGAAAGGGAAAATATTTCCCAATACCCTCCTAGTGTTTATTATGATGAATCCGGTAACGAGGAGGAGCTTCCTATCCAATCAATCTCTTCAACAAGAAGCTCAAAAAATTGATTAAACCCATACGTGAGGTGGTGAATAAGAAAAGGAAAAGAAGGAGAAGTATAGGTAAAAAGGTAACTCTCCCAAGTAATATTGCTCCTGTCACCATTGTGCCTCATGAAAGTGAATCAAATGTGTTGATGTAGGATGATGATATTGAGTATGATTTTGTGATGCCTACTACTTGTTATAATGATTATGATTGGGAAGACAATGATGTCTCTTATGATCTTGAAAATCTTTTTAGCACTTGCTTGGAAGAATATGATGATAATAATTGTTATACTATTGGTGCTATTCATACTATTATTGATGAGAGTGATTATGCTTATGATATGCCAAGTCACAAGCTTGGGGATGCTATGTTTGATGAGAATGACATGTTTAAGAATTTATTTGCGGCAATTAATATTTGTCCCAAGCTTGGGGATGCTATGCTTAATGAAGATGATCTTTTTAGCCCCCCTACTTCGAATGATCAATTTTGCTATGATAATTGCATGCCTCCTATCTATGATGAGAACATAGTTGCTACTTATGATGATTACTGTGATGATACTTATGTTATAAAAAGTAGTGATAATTATGAACATTACTCTTTTAACATGGAAACAATTTTTAGCATTCAATTTTCATATGATACTCCCACTATTGTGAATGAGAACAAAATTTCTTATATGGAGAGTAATAAATTTTCTATGCTTTTGGATCATGAAAAGAATGCTTTATGTGATGGTTATATTGATGAATCTATTCATAATGCTACTGAAAATTATTATGAGAGAGGAACTTATGATTCATGATGCTCTTGTTATGTTTCAATCCTTATCTTTTAGTAGCAGAAGTACGGTTGTTGTCCAGATCATTACAGACTGTTATATTTTTGACAGATTCTGTTTTCAATGCATAGTTTGCTTCTTTCCTAGTTTCTATGGCTTATATTGAAGGAAATATGCCCTAGAGGTCATAATAAAGTTGTTATTTATATTTCCTTATATCATGATAAATGTTTATTATTCATGCTAGAATTGTATTAATCGGAAACTTAGTACATGTGTGAATACATAGACAAACAGAGTGTCCCTAGTATGCCTCTACTTGACTAGATCGTTAATCAAAGATGGTTAAGTTTCCTGACCATAGACATGTGTTGTCATTAGATGAACGGGATCACATCATTAGAGAATGATGTGATGGATAAGACCCATCCATTAGCTTAGCATTATGATCATTTAGTTTTATTGCTATTGCTTTCTTCATGACTTATACATGTTCCTATGACTATGAGATTATGCAACTCCCGAATACCGGAGGAACACCGTGTGTGCTATCGAACGTCACAATGTAACCGGGTGATTATAAAGATGCTCTATAGGTGTCTCCGATGGTGTTTGTTGAGTTGGCATAGATCGAGATTAGGATTTGTCACTCCGTGTATCGGAGAGGTATCTCTGGGCCCTTGATAACCCACAAGTATAGGGGATTGCAACAGTTTTCGAGGGTAGAGTATTCAACCCAAACCCAAATTTATAGATTCAACACAAGGGGAGCCTAAGAATATTTGAAGGTATTAGTAGCTGAGTTGTCAATTCAACCACACCTGGAGATTAATTATCTGCAGCAATATGATCAGTAGCAAAGTCGTTTCATAGTTTTGATAGTAGTGACAGTAGCAACAGTAACAGTAACAGTGATAGCAGTAATTTATAGCAAGTGTAACAGTGAAGATAGCAGTAGTAACTTAGCAGAAACAATAAGGATAAATTCGTAGGCATTTGATCGGTGACTTGTTGGATGATATTCATCATGAGACAATTATAACCTAGGGCGATACGACACTAGCTCCAGTTCATTGATATAATGTAGGCATGTATTCCGTAAATAGTCATACGTGCTTTATTAAAAGAACTTGCATGACATCTTTTGTCCTACCCTCCCGTGCCAGCGGGGTCCATATTGGAAACTAAGGGATATTAAGGCCTCCTTTTAATAGAGAACTGGAACAAAGCATTAACACATAGTGAATACATGAACTCCTCAAACTACGGTCATCACCGGGAGTGGGGCCGGTTGTTGTCACTCCGGGGTTGCCAGATCATTACCGTAGTAGGTGACTATAACTTGCAAGATCGGATCTAAAACATGGATATAATGATTAATTCATAAACGGTTCAGATCTGAAATCATGGCACTCGGGCCCAAAGTGACAAGCATTAAGCATGGCAAAGTCATAGCAACATCAATCTAAGAACATAGTGGATACTAGGGATCAGGCCCTAACAGAACTAACTCGGTTACATGATGAATGTCATCCAACTCCTCACCGACCAATCAGCCTACGAAGGAATTACTCACTCCCGGTGGGGAGCATCATGGAATTGGCGATGGAGAAGGGTTGGTGATGATGAAGAATGAAGACCCCCCTCTCCGGAGCCCCAAACGAACTCCAGATCTGCCCTCCCGGGGAAGATTAGGGCTTGGCGGCGGCTCTGTCTCATGGATCACGATAATTCTTTCTCCCTGATTTTTTCTGGAATAATGTGAATTTATAGTATCAGGGGGTCATCAGTGGGGCCACCAGGTGGGTACAACCCACCTGGGCACGCCGGGAGAGGGGGCGTGCCCTGATGGGTTGTGCCCACCCAAGGGCCCCTCTCCGGTAGGTCTTGGCTCCAGAAATTCTTATATATTGTATAAAAATCCTCAAAAAGTTTTGTTCCATTCCGAGAACTTTTATTTCTGCACAAAAACAACACCATGGTAGTTCTGTTAACAACAACGTTAGTCCGGGGTTAGTTTCATTGAAATCATGAAAATTAGAGTCCAAAACAAGAGGAAAAGTGTGAGAAAAAGTAGATACGTTGGAGACATATCAACTCCCCCAAGATTAAACCATTGCTTGTCCTCAAGCAATTCAGTTAATAAACTGAAAGTGAGAAAGAAAAACTTTTACGAACTCTTTTGCTCTTGTTTGCATAAATAAGCTTAAACAGCACCCATGTTTTCAGCCAGCATTATAACTAACCATGTCGACAATAACTCTTAAAGATTATAATGATTCATATCAATGACATAATCTGCTAGCAAGCAATAATAAGATATCTCAAACAGCAACACGTTTTCAAAACAACCATGATATAATATGACAATAATGGTATCTTGCCAGCCCTTTCTGATACCGCAAAACATAAATGCAGAGCACCTTCAAAGTTCAAGCAGCGACTAAACATTGTAATTCATGGTAGAAAAGATCCAGTCATGATGCACCCAACATTAGCTATACATAATGCATAAATCATGACCGCTCTGCTCTACTCAGTTTCTGGCGCTTGTTTATAGAAGGTGATGACACAACATAAATGTTGGGGAACGTTGCAGAAAAAAAATTCCTACGGTTTCACCAAGATCCATCTAGGAGTTCATCTAGCAACGAGTGATCGGATTGCATCTACATACCTTTGTAGATCACGCGCGGAAGCGTTCAAAGAACGGGGATGAGGAAGGCGTACTCGACGTGATCCAAATCACCGGAGATCCTAGCGCCGAACGGACGGCACCTCCGCGTTCAACACACGTACGGTCGGCGTAACGTCTCCTCCTTCTTGATCCAGCAAGGGGAATGAGAGGTTGAGGAAGATGGCTCCAGCAGCAGCACGATGGCGTGGTGGTGATGGAGCTGCAGTACTCCGGCAGGGCTTCGCCAAGCACTATGGAGGAGGATGAGGTGTTCGAGAGGGAGAGGGAGGCACCAAAGGCGTGGATTGAGAGGCCCTCCTTCCCCCACTATATATAGGGAGCCTAGGGGGGCGGCCCTAGGAGATCCAATCTCCTAGGGGGGGCAGCGGCCAAGGGAGGAATCCCTCCTCCCCAAGGCACCTAGGGGTGTCTTCCCCCTTTGGGACTCTTCCCCTTTTTTTATCTCTTGGCGCATGGGCCCCTTGGGGCTGGTGCCCTTGGCCCATATAGGCCAAGGCGCACCCCCTACAGCCCATGTGCCCCCCCGGGGCAGGTGGCCCCACCCGGTGGACCCCCGGGACCCTTTCGGTGGTCCCGGTACAATACCGGTGACCCCGAAACTTGTCTCGATGGCCGAAATAGCACTTCCTATATATAATTATTTACCTCCGGACCATTCCGGAACTCCTCGTGACGTCCGGGATCTCATCCGGGACTCCGAACAACATTCGGGTTACTGCATATACATATCCCTACAACCCTAGCGTCACCGAACCTTAAGTGTGTAGACCCTACGGGTTCGGGAGACATGTAGACATGACCGAGATCGCTCTCCGGTCAATAACCAACAGCGGGATCTGGATACCCATGTTGGCTCCCACATGCTCCCCGATGATCTCATCGGATGAACCACGACGTCGAGGATTCAATCAATCCCGTATACAATTCCCTTTGTCAATCGGTATGCTACTTGCCCGAGATTCGATCGTCGGTATCCCAATACCTTGTTCAATCTCGTTACCGGCATGTCACTTTACTTGTACCGTAATGCATGATCCCGTGACCGGAAACTTGGTCACTTTGATCTCATAATGATGATGTATTACCGAGTGGGCCCAGTGATACCTCTCCGTCATACGGAGTGACAAATCCCAGTCTTGATCCATGTCAACCCAACAGACACTTTCGGAGATACCCGTAGTATACCTTTATAGTCACCCAGTTACGTTGTGACGTTTGGTACACCCAAAGCACTCCTACGGTATCCGGGAGTTACACGATCTCATGGTCTAAGGAAAAGATACTTGACATTGGAAAACTCTAGCAAACGAACTATACGATCTTGTCTATGTTTAGGATTGGGTCTTGTCCATCACATCATTCTCCTAATGATGTGATCTCGTTATCAATGACATCCAATGTCCATAGTCAGGAAACCATGACTATCTGTTGATCAACGAGCTAGTCAACTAGAGGCTTACTAGGGACATGTTGGTGTCTTTTATTCACACATGTATTACGATTTCCGGATAACACAATTATAGCATGAATAAAGACAATTATCATGAACAAGGAAATATAATAATAATGCTTTTATTATTGCCTCTAGGGCATATTTCCAACAATAAACGTAAATAGAAAGTCCCTTCGCAGAGGGAAGTGCTACCTCTTGAGCACTACGTTGGTTTTCCCTTGAAGAGGAAAGGGTGATGCAGTGAAGTAGCGTACGTATTTCCCTCAGTTTTGGAGAACCAAGGTATCAATCTAGTAGGAGACTACACGCAAGTCACCTCGCACCTACACAAACAAATAAGAACCTCGCAACCAACGCGATAAAGGGGTTGTCAATCCCTTCACGGTCACTTACGAGAGTGAGATCTGATAGAGATAATAAGATAAATATTTTTGGTATTTTTATGATATATATTGGAAAATAAAGATTGCAAAATAAAATAGATTGGAAACTTATATGATGGAAAATAGACCAGGGGGCCATAGGTTTCACTAGTGGCTTCTCTCAAGATAGCATAAGTATTACGGTGGGTAAACAAATTACTATTGAGCAATTGATAGAAAAGTGCATAGTTATGAGAATATCTAGGCATGATCATGTATATAGGCATCACATCCGCGACAAGTAGACCAAAACGATTTTGCATCTACTACTATTACTCCACACATCGACCGCTATCCAGCATGCATCTAGAGTATTAAGTTCATAAGAACAGAGTAACGCATTAGGCAAGATGAATGATGTAGAGGGATAAACTCAAGCAATATGATATAAACCCCATCTTTTTATCCTCGATGGCAACAATACAATACGTGCCTTGCTGCCCCTGCTGTCACTGGGAAAGGACACCGCAAGATTGAACCCAAAGCTAAGCACTTCTCCCATTGCAAGAAAGATCAATCTAGTAGGCCAAACCAAACTGATAATTCGAAGAGACTTGCAAAGATAACAAATCATACATAAAAGATTTCAGAGAAGAATCAAATATTGTTCATAAATAATCTTGATCATAAACCCACAATTCATTGGATCTCGACAAACACACCACAAAAAGAATTACATCGAATAGATCTCCAAGAAGATCGAGGAGAACTTTGTATTGAGATCCAAAGAGAGAGAAGAAGCCATCTAGCTAATAACTATGGACCCGAAGGTCTGAGGTAAACTACTCACACATCATCGGAGAGGCTATGGTGTTGATGTAGAAGCCCTCCGTGATTGATTCCCCCTCCGGCGAAGCTCCGGAAAAGGCCCCAAGATGGGATCTCTTGGGTACAGAAGGTTGCGGCGATGGAAATAGAGTTTTGTGGTGCTCCTGGATGTTTGTGGGGTATATGGATATATATATATAGGAGGAAGAAGTAGGTCGGTGGAGCTGCGAGGGGCCCACGAGGGTGGGGGGCGCGCCTCCCTGCGTCGTAGCCACCTCGCTCCTTTCTTGGCATCTACTCCAAGTGCCCTGATCACGTTTGTTCCAAAAATAACTCTCCCGTAGGTTTCATTCCGTTTGGATTCCGTTTGATATTCCTTTTCTGCGAAACACTGAAATAGGAAAAAAATAGCAATTTGCACTGGGCCTTGGATTAGTAGGTTAGCCCCAGAATTAATATAAAAGTGTATAATAAAGCCCGCTAAACATCCAAAATAGATAATATAATAGCATGGAACAATCAAAAATTATAGATACGTTGGAGACGTATTAGGAAGAATTGATTTGCAGAGGTGCTAGAGCTCAATTTTTAAAACAGAGATAAATGATATTTTGAGACATGCACCCTTCTTATTCACTTCACGACCATCAGTTATCAACATCTTCCATGCTAAGCACACTAGTGGCGGTCCCCAAGCAGAAAGTAAAGGTTTTGGCTCCATTGGGAGTTTTTGTTTGATTATGTAAGAGATAAAATCTTTTTGTATTTTGCATTTTGGGACTAGGCATTCCTATTACCGCCCATTTCCTCGTGCGATGACGAGTGAATAAACACTCGACCTGAGGATAACATGCTTAGCACGGAAGATATCGACCACCTCCTGTCATTCCATGAACGATCCAGGCACACAAAATGGATAAAATATTTTAGAAGTTTTTAGAGGTGGCACATGCAAATTTACTTAGGACGGCAGGGTAATACCGTATATAGGTAGGTATGGTGGACTCAGGTGGAATAACTTTGGGTTCATGGTTTTGATGTACAAGTAGAATTCCCACTTAGTACAAGCGAAGGCTAGCAATTTAAGACTGGGAAGAGGCCAGCTAGAGAGCAACAACGATCATGACCAGGCATTATGCATAAGTAACATTGGACACTAGCATGAGTAGGATATGAACACCATAAACATAAACATTATAGAGGCTATGTTGGTTTTGATTCAACTACATGCATGAACATGTACCAAGTCAAGCCACTCGAACATTCAGAGGAGGATACCATATCATCATAGTACATCACAATCATTTTAACGCTATGTTGATATCCAAGATAAATCATTATTAACTCCCAGCTACTTATGCATGGCATGAGAAACTATAATCTCTAATTGTCATTACAAACATGTTTACTCATAATGGGCTGAAGTATGGGCACTAGGTTAAACATATTTACACAGACAAGACAAGTCGAGTTTATACCAGTTTCTCTTTCCATGGCCAGCTCATCGAATATCGTCATTATTGCCTTTCACTTGCATGACCGAATGATATGAAAATAATAATAGTGCAAGAGTGCCATGGACTAAGCTGGAATCTGCAAACATTTTATTCAACAGGAGAAGACAAGGTAAAATGTGCTCTTTATTAGTTCAACAATTATTCAAATGAGAGCCACTCAACATTTTCATCGTGGTCTTCTCCTTGGTACAACTCGAATAAAACAAAAGAAATTCAAAGAAACACACTGAAATATTTTTGGAGTTTTTGGTTTTCTTCAACAAGCAAATAAAAAGCAAAAACGAGAAAAACTATTTACACGGGAAAGCTCCCAACAAGCAAAAGAAGAACAAGGAAATCTTTTTGGATTTTCTTTTAGTACTACTACTAAGCATGCATAGAAAGTAAATCACCACAAGTAATTTTTTTGGTTTTTCTAAAGTTTTTCAAACACACGAGAAGAAAGCAAAAAAATAAATCTAAGCATGGATGATACAATGAAAAAGTGTGAACACCGACAGATAGAATGATATGTGAACATGAATATAATGCCGGTGAGAAATACGTACTCCCCCAAGCTTAGGCTTTTGGCCTAACTTGGTAGTGAATCAGTAGCCTGGAGGGTAGTATGGATCTTGAGGAGCAGGCATCCATTCATCCCACTGCTGAGGAGCGGGCATCCACTGATCCCACTGTAGAGGTGCATGTGCAGCCTCTGCAGCAGCGTGAGTGTTCCAGTAGGTGAGGATGTCTGCAGGCATAATCCAGTATCCGCCCCTGGCAACAGAATCAAACAAACTAGGTGCAGGCAAGGGGATAACATCACGAGTGTCAATGTTATAGACCAAGTTATAAGGTATGGCAATATCAGGATGATCATGTGCAAGAAAGTGATGGTGATCCATGGCTGCACGGTCTAGGTAAACCTTGGTCAGAGGGTAATCATGAGGGCGTATCCCAATCGCGAAGTGAGCCGCCAAATGAGTAGCATAAATCCCACCATGTATTTTCCCTGAGATTTATTAAGGTGTAGGCGTCGAGCCACGATAGCCCCCAAGCTATACGTGTTGTCGCCCTCAATGGCACGATGTAAAACAGCAAGGTCTGGTGAACTAAGTGCACCCACCTTCTCCCTAGCAAGCAAGCACTTGGTAATGAAATATCCAAAGTAACGAACAACAGGAAACTGTAAACTACCGACAGCGATGGCTGGCACTCTCCTCTCATCACCCACTGTCAGAGTGCGACAAAAATTCTCAAACTCAGCCGGCCTAGGCTCGGCCAAGCTCCCGTCAGAAGGGATCATGCATATGTCACAAAACTCAGTAAGCGGTATCTGATGGGTTTCAGCATATAAATCAAAGCTCACTTCGGGAGGATTATTTCTAGGCAAAAAGTAAAACTTTGAACAAACATATTTGTGAGGATTTGGTGCTGGTTACACTCATTTGCGATGAAGTCGGTGAGACCGGCATTGGCAATGAATTGCATGAACTCCTCATGAATTCCAGCTTCTTGCAGGAACGAGATGTGCGGACATTTGCACGGTCATACCTCCGCCAACCTCCGAGGGTGGAGCTCATTGTCAGAAGACTCCCCAATAACACCCTTAGAGTTCTTCCTTGAACCATATTTCCTGAAGATATTCATGTCCACGTACAATTTTTCCAATGAACAAAAATCTGAATTTTTAGTCCACAAATTTTTTCCAACAAAACTTCACAAAACTAATAGCAACTACTCATAGGGATACATAGAGGCCATAGCAAGCATTCAAACTACTTAGAACACTAAGAATTCAACATGCAAGCACATCTACAGCAGCACCAAGAGTAGCTAATTATTCAATGTATAAACCACTAAAACAAAAACTAATTGGACAAATGATGGAGTCACATACCAAGCAACAATCTCCCGAAATAGTTTCAAAAATGGAGCTTCGAGCAAAGAGATCGAAATTGGCAGCAAAATGAGCAAGAACACGAGAGAGAGAGAGAGAGGGAGAGTGATTTTTTTCTAGAGGTAGGTGACAATGTGGGGCGAATAGATAAGTGAGGGGGCCCACGTGGGGACCACAACCCCGCAGGGCGCGCCAGGGGGTGCTGGCGCGTCCAGGTGGGTTTTGCCCACCTAGTGCACCTCCCTCTGATTATTTTTACACCAAAAATTCTTAAATATTCAAGAAAAAATCATATAAAATTTTCATGGCATTCTGAGAACTTTTATTTTTGGGTCATTTTTTATTGCACGGGAAATTTAGAAAACAGACAAAACATGGCATTTTATTTTATTTAATTAATAAAAAACAGAGAATAAAAAGTAGGGACCGAAAGTAGTGCTTACTAAATTCATCAACTTCATACTGTTCAAAAATGATTCATTAATAAGGTTGATCAAGTCTTATTAACAACCACTTTCGGTTGGCATGAAACCGAAGAACTTTCGTCAATTACTAAGTTACCTCAATGGGGATATGCATTTCCCCAACAATAAGCATTTCATATTTCTTTTTGACAGTATGTAGATGTATTTGAAAACTTCCAATAGTGATTGTCGGAGATTTTTCAATAACATTAATACCATTCACTTGGAATTGTTTCTTCGGAAAGTGCATCGTATGCTCATTACCATTGATATGAAAAGTGACCTTGCTTTTATTGCAATCAATGACAGCCCCTGCAGTATTCAAGAAGGGTCTGCCAAGGATAATCGACATGTTGTCGTCTTCGGGCATCTCAAGTATAACAAAGTCAGTCAAAATAGTAACATCAGCAACAACAACGGGCACATCCTCACAGATAATGATAGGTATGGCAGTTGACTTGTCAGCCATTTGCAAAGATATTTTAGTAGGTGTGAGTTTATTCAAGTCAAGTCTTTTATATAAAGAGAAAGGCATGACACTAACACCAGCTCCTAAATCACACAAAGCAGTTTTCACATAATTCTTTTTGACAGAGCAAGGTATAGTTGGTATTCCTGAATCTCCAAGTTTTTTAGGTACTCCATCTTCAAAAGTATAATTAGCAAGCATAGTGGAGATTTCAGCTTCCGGTATTTTTCTCTTATTTGTGATGATGTCTTTCATATACTTTGCATAAGGAGGCATTTTTAAGATATCAGTCAAGCGAGTACGCAAAAAGACTGGCCTCAGCATTTCAGCAAAGTGTTCAAATTCTTCATCATCATTCTTTTTAGTTTACTTGGGTGGAAAAGGCATGGGTTTTTGAACCCACGGTTCTCTTTCTTTACCATGTTTTCTAGCAACAAAGTCTCTTTTCTCATATCTTTTATTTTTAGGTTGTGGGTTATCAAGATCAACAGGTGGTTCTATCTCAACATCATTATCTGGTTCTTTATAATTTGTTGACTGAGAGTCTTCATGAACCTCATCATTATCTTATTCATTACCATTAGGTGAGTTTTCATTACTAGATTGAGTTTCAGCATCAGAGATAGAAACTTCATTATCATTATGAGGAGGTTTTTCTATTTCAGGTTCACTAGAAGCATGTGAAGTCCTATCATTTTTCTTTTTGTTTTTCTTCTGGAAGGACTAGGTGCACTAGTGTTAGCTCTTTGTAAATCTTGTTCAATTATTTTAGGGTGTCCCTCAGGATAAAGTGGTTCCTGAGTCATTTTACCTCCTCTAGTTGCAACTGTAATAGCAAAGTCATGCATATTATGATTCATTTCATCAAGTAATTCTCTTTGACATTTAGCAACTTGTTCTAGTTGGGTTTGAACCATAGAAGCATGTTTTCCAACACCTCTAACATCATTTGATATTCTAAATAACAAGTCACTCAAGCGGGCAATCATATCAGAGTTGTATTTCAATTGTTTCATAACATTTGCATTGAAGTGATCTTGTTTTCTAATGTAGTTTTCAAACTCATAAAGGCATTGACTAGGATGCATATTGTGAGGATTATCATTTTCATTAAACTTCATAAGAGAATTTACCTCTACCACCTTAGGCATTGGTGGTGTATTATGCCCATGTATTTGTTCAATAGGAGGTAAATTTTTAACATCCTCAGCTTTAATACCTTTTTCCTTCATAGATTTCTTTGCCTCTTGCATATCTTCGGGACTGAGATGTAATATACCCTTCTTCGGAGTGGGTTTAGGCGGTGGTTCAGGAATAGTCCAATCATCATAATTTTTCAATATGTTACTCAACAATTCTTCAGCTTGAGCAATAGTTCGTTCCCTGAAAACACAACCAGCACAACTATCTAGGAAGCATCGGTTAGTACATTATAGAAGATATCAAGTATTTCATTTTTCTTAAGAGGATGATTAGGCAAAGCATTAAGTAACTGGCAAAGCCTCCCCCCAGCTTGTGGGAGAGTCTCTTCTTTAGTTTGCACAAAGTTAAATATTTCCTGTAAGGTAGCTTGTTTCATATGAGCAGGAAAATATTTTTCAGGGAAGTAATAAACCATATCCTGGGGACTACGCACACAACCAGGAGCAAGAGTATTGTACCAAGCTTTAGCATCACCCATTAATGAGAAAGGAAATAATCTGAGAATAAAGTAATAACGAGTTTTCTCATCATGAGTAAAAAGGGTGGCTATATCATTCAACTTAGTAAGATGTGCCACAACAGTTTTAGTTTCATAACCATGGAAAGGATCAGATTCAACCAAAGTAATTAACTCTGGGTCGACGGAGAATTCATAATCCTTATCAGCAATACATATAGGTGAAGTAGCAAACTTTGGATCACATTTCATTCTAGCATTCAGAGATTTTTCTTTATACTTGTGTAGTAATTTCTCTAGATCATCTCTATCATTGCAAGCAAGAATATCTCTAGTTGCTTCTTCACTCATAACATAACCTTACGGTACCTTAGGCAATTCATATATAGGAAGGCTAGTTCTAGAAGGTGTTTTAGGAGTTTCAGTATCAAGCTCATCATCAGATTCAACAACGTCATGTTGTATAACTCTAGCAATTTGTTTATCAAGAAATTCACCAAGTGGCACATCATCATGATCAAGCAAGGTACTAGCATCATTCATAGTAGAAGTAGCATCATCAATAACTTGCGACATATCAGAATTGATAGCATGTGGTGGTGTTGCAAGTTTACTCATAACAGAAGGTGAATCTAAAGTAGAACTGGATGGCAGTTCCTTACCTCCCCTCATCCTTGAGGGAAATATATTAGTATTTGGATCCTTCAGATTCTTCATAGTGATAATATGATAATAATCCCAAGTGACTCAACAAATATAGCTATGCTCCCCGGAAACGGCGCCAGAAAAAAGTCTTGATAACCCACAAGTATAGGGGATCGCAACAGTTTTCGAGGGTGGAGTATTCAACCCAAACCCAAATTTATAGATTCCACACAAGGGGATCCAAAGAATATTTGAAGGTATTAGCAGTTGAGTTGTCAATTCAACCACACATGGAGATTAATTATCTGCAGCAATATGATCAGTAGCAAAGTAGTTTGATAGTTTTGATAGTAGTGACAGTAGCAACGGTAATAGTAACAGTGATAGTAGTAATTTATAGCAAGTGTAACAGTGATGATAGCAGTAGTAACTTAGAAGAAACAATAAGGATAAATTCATAGGCATTGGATCGGTGACTTGTTGGATGATATTCATCATGAGACAGTTATAACCTAGGGCAATATGGCACCAGCTCCAGTTCATCGATGTAATGTAGGCATGTATTCCGTAAATAGTCATACGTGCTTTATTAAAAGAACTTGCATGACATCTTTTGTCCTACCCTCCTGTGCCAGCGGGGTCCATATTGGAAACTAAGGGATATTAAGGCCTCGTTTTAATAGAGAACCGGAACAAAGCATTAACACATAGTGAATACATGAACTCCTCAAACTACGGTCATCACCGGGAGTGGGCCCGGTTGTTGTCACTCCGGGGTTGCCGGATCATAACCGTAGTAGGTGACTATAACTTGCAAGATCAGATCTAAAACATGGATATAATGATGAATTCATAAACGGTTCAGATCTGAAATCATGGCACCCAGGCCCAAAGTGACAAGCATTAAGCATGGCAAAGTCATAGCAACATCAATCTAAGAACATAATGGATACAAGGGATCATGCCCTAAACAAACTAACTCGATTACATGATGAATCTCATCCAACTCCTCACCGACCAGCGAGCCTGCGAAGGAATTACTCACTCCCGGTGGGGAGCATCATGGAATTGGCGATGGAGAAGGGTTGGTGATGATGAAGAACGAAGACCCCCTCCCTCTCCGGAGCCCCAAATGGATTCCAGATCTGCCCTCCCAAGGAAGAACAGGGCTTGGCGACGGTGATTGCTTTGTTCGTGTGCTTGAACTATTAATGTTTTTATGTCAATATTAAACTTTTGTTTTGAATCTTATGGATCTGAATATTCCTGCCACAATAGAGAAGATTATATTGATAAATATGTTAGGTAGCATTCCACATCAAAAATTCTATTTTTATCATTTACCTACTCGAGGATGAGCAGGAATTAAGCTTGGGGATGCATGATATGTCTCCAACGTATCTATAATTTTTTATTGTTCCATGCTATTATATTATCCATCTTGGATGTTTTATATGCATTTATATGCTATTTTATATGATTTTTGGGACTAACCTATTAACCTCGAGCCTAGTGCCAGTTTCTGTTTTTCCTTGTTTTTGAGTTTTATAGAAAAGGAATACCAAATGGAGTTCAACTGACATGCCAATTTTTGATGATTTTTTATGGACCAAAAGAAGCCCCCGGAGTAAAATAGTTGGGCCGAAAGAGTCCCGAGCCATCCACGAGGGTGGAGGGCATGCCCTACCCCCTAGGCGCGCCCCCTGCCTCATGGATGACTCGGAGACCCCCCCCTGACGTGAGACCGACGCCAAAAATTGCTATAAATACAAAAAAACCCCAAAACAAACCTAGATCGGGAGTTCTGCCGCCGCAAGCCTCTGTAGCCATCAAAAACCAATTGGGACCCTATTCCGGCACCCTGCCGGAGGGCGGGAATCATCATCGGTGGCCATCTTCATCATCCAGGCGCTCTCCATGACGAGGAGGGAGTAGTTCACCCTCGGGGCTGAGGGTATGTACTAGTAGCTATGTGTTTGATCTCTCTCTCTCTCTGCCGTGTTCTTGATTTGGCATGATCTTGATGTACAGCGAGCTTTGCTACTATAGTTGGATCTTATGATTTTTCTCCCCCTCTACCTTCTTGTAATGGATTGAGTTTTCCCTCTTATCGGATTGAGTCTTTAAGGATTTGAGAACACTTGATGTATGTCTTGCGTGGGATACCCGTAGTGACAATGGGGTATTCTATTGATTCACTTGATGTATGTTTTGGTGATCAACTTGTGGGTTCCGTGACCTTGGGAATCTATGCATAGGGGTTGGCACATGTTTTTGTCTTGACTCTCCGGTAGAAACTTTGGTGCACTCTTTGAAGTTCTTTGTGTTGGTTGAATAGAT
This sequence comes from Triticum aestivum, assembly GCF_018294505.1. Lineage (NCBI taxonomy): Eukaryota > Viridiplantae > Streptophyta > Magnoliopsida > Poales > Poaceae > Triticum > Triticum aestivum. The sequence continues at coordinate 132,190,664 of NC_057812.1, read as the reverse complement.
GAATCTGAGATTGTGTGACGCATATCGTATAATCATACCCCCGGATACTTGAGGTGACATTGGAGTATCTAGGTGACATTAGGGTTTTGGTTGATTTGTGTCTTAAGGTGTTATTTTACTATGAAGTTTAGGGCTGTTTGTGACACTTATAGGAATAGCCCAATGGATTGATCGGAAAGAAAAACGTTGAGATGGTTTTGTACCCTACAATAATCTCTTCATTTGTTAGTGACTTTGGAGTGACTCTTTGTTGCACGTTGAGGGATAGTTATATGATCTAATTATGTTATCCTTGTTGAGAGAACTTGCACTAGTGAAAGTATGAACCCTAGGCCTTGTTTCGAAGCATTGCAATACCATTTGTGCTCACTTTTATCATTAGTTACCTTGTTGTTTTTATGTTTTCATATTACAAAAACCAATATCTACCATCCATATTGCACTTCTATCACCATCTCTTCGCCGAACTAGTGCACCTATACAATTTACCATTGTATTGGGTGTGTTGGGGACACAAGACACTCTTTGCTATTTGGTTGCAGGGTTGTTTCAGAGAGACCATCTTCATCCTACGCCTCCCATGGATTGATAAACCTTAGGTCATCCACTTGAGGAAAATTTGCTACTGTCCTACAAACCTCTGCACTTGGAGGCCCAACAACGTCTACAAGAAGAAGGTTGTGTAGTAGACATCAGGGCACCCCAAAGCGCAACAAACAATCTCTTAGCCGTGTGCAGTGCCCCCGTCCACAGTTCAATACCTCGGTCATATCATCGTAGTGCTTAGGTGAAGCCCTGCGCTGGTAAGTTCATCATCACCGTCACCACGTCGTCGTGCTGGCGAAACTCTCCCTCGGCCTCAACTGGATCAAGAGCTCGAGGGACGTCATCGTGCTGAACATGTGCTGAACACGGAGGTACCGTACGTCCGGTACTTGGATCAGTTGGATCGTGAAGACGTTCGACTACATCAACTGCCTTACAAAACGCTTCCACTTTCGGTCTACAAGGGTACGTGGACACACTCTCCCCTCTCGTTGCTATGCATCTCCAAGTTAGATCTTGCGTGATCGTAGGAATTGTTTTGAAATACTGTGTTCCCCAACAATGGCATCCGAGCCAGGTCTATAGATAGATGTTATATGCACGAGTAGAACACAAAGAGTTGTGGGCGATAATAGTCATACTGCTTACCACCAACGTCTTACTTTGATACGGCGGTATTGTTGGATGAAGCGGCCCGGACCGACATTGCATGACCGGATTCATGAGACTGGTTCTACCAACGTGCTTCGCACATAGGTGGATGGCGGGTGTCTGTTTCTCCAACTTTAGTTGAATCGAGGTTGACTACGGTTGGTCCTTGTTGAAGGTTAAAACAACACACTTGACGAAAAATCATTGTGGTTTTGATGCGTAGGTAAGAACGGTTCTTACTAGAAGCCCGTAGCAGCCACGTAAACCATGCAACAACAAAGTAGAGGATGTCTAACTTGTTTTTGTGGGGCATGTTGTGATGTGATATGGTCAAGACGTGATGAGATATAAATTGTTGTATGAGATGATCATGTTTTGTAAAAGTTATCGGCAACCGGCAGGAGCCTTATGGTTCTCGCTTTATTGTATGAAATGCAATCACCATGTCATTGTTTTACTTTACCACTAAGCAGTAGCGATAGTTGTAGAAGCAATAGTTGACGAGACGACAATGATGCTATGATGGAGATCAAGGTGTCAAGCCGGTGACTATGGAGAACATGACGGTGCTTTGGAGATTGAGATCAAAGGCACAAGATGATGATGGCCATATCATGTCACATATTTTGATTGCATGTGATGTTTATCCTTTATGCATCTTATTTTTTTTAGTACGGCGGTAGCATTATAAGATGATCCCTCACTAAATTTCAAGGTATAAGTGTTCCCCCTGAGTCTGCACCGTTGCTCAAGTTCGTCGTGCCGAGACACCACGTGATGATCGGGTGTGATAAGCTCTACGTTCACATACAACAGGTGCAAGCCAGTTTTGCACGTGCAGAATACTCGGGTTAAACTTGACGTGCCTAGCATATGCAAATATGGCCTCGGAACACTGAGACCAAAAGGTCGAACGTGAATCATATAGTAGATATGATCAACATAGTGATGTTCGCCATTGAAAACTACTCCATCTCACGTGATGATCGGACATGGTTTAGTTGATATGGATCACGTGATCATTTAGATGACTAGAGGGATGTCTATCTAAGTGGGAGTTCTTAAGTAATATGATTAACTGAACTTTAATTTATCATGAACTTAGTACCTAATAGTATTTGCATGTCTATGTTGTTGTAGATCAATGGCACGTGCTACTGTTCCCTTGAATTTTAATGCGTTCCTAGAGAAAGCTAATTTGAAAGATGATGGTAGCAACATACAGACTGGGTTCGTAACTTGAGGATTATCCTCATTGCTGCATGCTACCTCTTGAGCATGCGTTGGTTTTCCCTTGAAGAGGAAAGGGTCATGCAGCAAAGTAGCGTAAGTATTTCCCTCGATTTTTGAGAACCAAGGTATCAATCCAGTAGGAGACTACACACAAGTCGCCTAGTACCTGCACAAACAAACAAGAACCTCGCAACCAATGCGATAAAGGGGTTGTCAATCCCTTCACGGTCACTTACAAAAGTGAGATCTGATAGAGATAATGAGATAAATATTTTTGGTATTTTTGTTGTATAGATTGAAAAGTAAAGATTGCAAAATAAATAGTAAACTAGAATTGTAGATCGGAAACTTATATGATGTAAAGTAGACCCGGGGGCCATAGGTTTCACTAGTGGTTTCTCTCAAGATGGCATATATTACGGTGGGTGAACAAATTACTGTCGAGCAATTCATAGAAAAGCGCATAGTTATGATGATATCTAGGCATGATCATGAACATAGGCATCACGTTCGTGTCAAGTAGACCGAAACGATTCTGCATCTACTACTATTACTCCACACATCGAGTGCTATCTAGCATGCATCTAGAGTATTAAGTTCATAAAAATAGAGTAAAGCATTAAGCAAGATGACATGATGTAGAGGGATAAACTCAAGCAATATGATATTGATACATCTCCAACGTATCTAGTTTTCCAAACAATTTTGCCCTTGTTTTGGACTCTAACTTGCATGATTTGAATGGAACTAACCCGGACTGATGTCGTTTTCAGCAGAATTACCATGGTGTTATTTATGTGCAGGAGCAAACGTTCTCGGAATGACCCGAAACTTCACGAAGACACTTTTCAGAAAATAAGAAAAATACCTGCCAAAGATGAAGGCCAGGGGGTCCACACTCTTGCCATGAGGGTGGGGGGCGTGCCCCCCTACCTCGTGGCCCACCTGTTGCAAGTAAATTTGTATGTGCCAAACTCTAAACCTTCAAATAAATATCTTGTTTTGTATGCTCAAATAGCTCATGTATCAACTAGGGCTGTCTATATCTTCCATGTTAGGCGGGTTATTCTCAAGAGGAGTGGACTCCGCTCCTCACTCATGAGATAAATGGTTGATCACCGGGATGCCCAGTCCCATGCTTTATGCAAACTAAATCAAAATAATTGCAAACAAAACTCCTTGTGGGACTCTTGTTAGTTGGAGGCACTCGTTGTTTCGAGCAAGCCATGGATTGATGCTTGTTAGTGGAAGGGGGAGTACAAACTTTACCATTCTGTTTGGGAACCACCTATAATGTGTGTAGCATGGAATATATCGCCATCTCTTGGTTTTCATGTTGACAATGAAAGTATACCACTCAAAATATTATTCACCTCTATTTCAAAACCGAGCTCTGGCACCTCTACAAATCCTTGCTTCCCTCTGCGAAGGGCCTATCTATTTACTTTTATGCTAAGTCGTCATCCTCTTATTAATAAGCACCAGTTGGAGAGCACCGCTGTCATTTGCATTCATTACTGTTAGTTTACATTGAGTATGACTTGACTGGATCTCTTTTACCATGAATTACAATGTCTTCTCAGCCCTTGGTCTTTAAAGGTGCTCTGCATTTATGTTTTGTGGTCTCAGTAAGGGCTAGCGAGATACCATCCTGTTATATCATATTATGATTGTTTTGAGAAAGTGTTGTCATCCGAGATTTATTATTATGGCTCGCTAGTTGATTATGCTATTGATATGAGTAAACTTGTGACCTATGCGTTATTGTGAATGTGGTTAGTTATAATCTTCGTTGAAAACTTGAATGTTGGCTTTACATATTTACAACAACAAGAGCAAACAGAGTTTGTATAAGTTTTTCTTTATCACTTTCAGTTTGTCAACTGAATTGCTTGAGGACAAGCAAAGGTTTAAGCTTGGGGGAGTTGATACGTCTCCAACGTATCTACTTTTCCAAACACTTTTTCCCTTGTTTTGGACTCTAACTTGCATGATTTGAATGGAACTAACCCGGACTGACGCTGTTTTCAGCAGAATTACCATGGTGTTATTTATGTGCAGGAGCAAACGTTCTCGGAATGACCTGAAACTTCACGGAGACACTTTTCAGAAAATAAGAAAAATACCTGCCAAAGATGAAGGCCAGGGGGCCCACCGTCTCTGCCACGAGGGTGGGGGGCCGCCTGCCCCCCTAGGGCGCGCCCCCTACCTCGTGGGCCCCCTGTTGCCTCTTGACTCCAACTCCACCTCCATATATTGAGTTTCGAGGAGAAAAAATCAGAGAGAAGAAATCATCGCGTTTTACGATACGGAGCCGCCGCCAAGCCCTAAAACCTCTCGGGAGGGCTGATCTGGAGTCCGTTCGGGGCTCCGGAGAGGGGAATCGTCGCCATCGTCATCATCAACCATCCTCCATCACCAATTTCATGATGCTCACCGCCGTGCGTGAGTAATTCCATCGTAGGCTTGCTGGACGGTGATGGGTTGGATGGGATCTATCATGTAATCGAGTTAGTTTTGTTAGGGTTTGATCCCTAGTGTCCACTATGTTCTGAGATTGATGTTGCTATGACTTTGCTATGCTTAATGCTTGTCACTAGGGCCCGAGTGCCATGATTTCAGATCTGAACCTATTATGTTTTCATCAATATATGAGTGTTCTTGATCCTATCTTGCAAGTCTATAGTCACCTATTATGTGTTATGATCCGTTAACCCCGAAGTGACAATAATCGGGATACTTACCGGTGATGACCGTAGTTTGAGGAGTTCATGTATTCACTATGTGTTAATGCTTTGTTCCGGTTCTCTATTAAAAGGAGGCCTTAATATCCCTTAGTTTCCGTAAGGACCCCGCTGCCACGGGAGGGTAGGACAAAAGATGTCATGCAAGTTCTTTTCCATAAGCACGTATGACTATATTCGGAATACATGCCTACATTATATCAATGAACTGGAGCTAGTTCTGTGTCACCCTAAGTTATGATTGTTACATGATGAACCACATCCAGCATAATTCTCCATCACCGATACATTGCCTACGAGCTTTCCATATATTGTTCTTCGCTAATTTACTTTTCCGTTGCTATTGCTATCATCACTACAAAATACCAAAAACATTACTTTTACTACTGTTACCTTTTTCTACCATTATCACTACTATCATATTACTTTGCTACTAAACACTTTGCTGCAGATATTAAGTTTCCAGGTGTGGTTGAATTGACAACTCAGCTGCTAATACTTGAGAATATTCTTTCGCTCCCCTTGTGTCAAATCAATAAATTTGGGTTGAATACTCTACCCTCGAAAACTGTTGCGATCCCCTATACTTGTGGGTTATCAAGGCTATTTTCTGGCATCGTTGCCAGGGAGCATAGATCTATTATTTGAGTCACTTGGGATATATATCTCCTTATCATTATGAAGAACTTGAGAGATCCAAAAACCAAGATCTATCCCTCAACTACGAGGGGAGGTAAGGAACTACCATCTAGCTCTGCACTTGATTCACCTTCTATTTTGAGTAAGCTTGCAACACCTACACCTGCTTTTGCTATTCGTTCTGATATGTCACATGTTATGGATGATGCCACTTCTGCTATGCATGATACCTATGACGAAACTACCTCTATGCCTGATACTACTATGCCACTTAGTGCTTTTCTTGATGAACAACTTGCTAGGGATAGAGAGATTGAAAATATTGAATTTGATGATACTGATGAAAGTGATGATGAAGAACCACTTGCCATTCCTAAGGGTTATGTTTTTGATGAAGATGCTTCTTTAGCTATTTTAGCTTGCAGAAATAGAACTGAACTTAAAAAATTATTAGCTAAATGGAGTAAGCAATCCCTAAATGATAGAATGAAACCTGACCCTGCTTTTGCAACTTCACCTATCTTTGTTACTGATAAGGATTATGAATTCTCTGTTGATCCTGATATAATTACTTTGGTTGAATCTGATCCTTTTCATGGTTATGAATCTGAAACTGTTGTGGCACATCTTACTAAATTGAATGATATAGCCACCCTGTTCACTAAAGATGAGAGAACTCACTACTTTTATATCCTTAAAATATTTCCGTTCTCATTAAATGGTGATGCTAAGATATGGTTTAATTCTCTTGATCATGGTTGTGTGCGTTGTCCCCAGGATATGATCTATTACTTCTCTGCTAAATATTTCCTTGCTCATAAGAAACAAGCTGCTTTAAGGGATATATATATATAATTTTGTGCAAATTGAAGAAGAGAGTCTCCCACAAGCTTGGGGAGGCTTCTCCAATTACTTAATGCTTTGCCTGATCATCCTCTTAAGAAAAATGAAACACTTGATATCTTTTATAATGGACTAACTGATGCCTCCAGAGATTACCTGGATAGTTTTGTTGGTTCTGTTTTCAGGGAAAGAACACCGGATGAAGCTGA